>NC_040037.1:45265383-45383522 GCF_003713205.1 Coffea eugenioides
TTTGTTTTATATTTTATTTAGAGTTAAATTACATCTATGCCCTCATCTTCTCGGCTGCTAACACCTACAAAATGACACATGATCATTACATCCACTGATACACCGTTAGGTTTTTGGATTCCATCAACATTTTCACTTAGGTGGAACAATTTTTGAAATTTAAGAATTAAAGTATTCCATTTCAAAGTTCAGATACCAAAGTGAGATAATGCATAAAATTTGCGGACAAAGCAAAGTTAGCCCTTTAGTTATCAATAGTTATGCAATAAGTATAGGACAAATTATTGAGCCGATCAATACGCATGTATTTTGCGTTAAATTTTTTATCGGGTCAATTTGAAATCCTCGGAGCTCCGCATGTTTCATGAGTGAGAAACGTGGTTGTTTCTTAACCTTCGATGCATGAATAATCAAATCATGACTGCAAACTTCACCAACCATTAGGTAAGACCGCACTTACTCCCGGTCCGGTCCAGTGTTGGACAATTCGTCGACTTTTGCAAACAAAGTCTTCGGTCTAGTCTTGGAAAGTTGTAGGTCCCAGATTAATTCAAGCTACATGGCGTAGAGTCATATGGCTTTGATTAAGGCTTTTAAGACAATTAACGTTTGCTTGACGCACGTTGGAAACTAAGAAAACTTCTTGTCGTATCTCGTGTGTGAGACATTACAACGCTAGATAATAAGATAAATAGGCTACAAAATTGAGAAGGATTTGGCAATTGGCATCCAAGTCTTTAGTCATGTCATCCAAACTAGTAACAGCTATCTTAGCCAATTTTCTAGTAGTTCACATAGGAGCTGGTGCAGCAGCTCCTGACGATTTTGGGTTCATCTATCAAGGATTTCAATCATCAAATCTAAGCCTGGATGGATTAGCCACGGTCACCAAAAATGGCCTCCTAAGGATAACCAACACCACCAAATTACAAACGGGGCACGCCTTCTATCCTAATCCCCTCAAATTCAAGACAAAATCTAATAGTTCAGCTTTCTCCTTTTCCACCCAATTTGTGTTTGCTATCCTGGCTGAAGTACCAGGCATGCCTGGTCCGGGAATGGCTTTCGTGATTGCGCCAACAAGAGGCCTTGCAGAAGGGCCCTCCACTCGTTTCCTCGGCCTCTTCAACACAAGCACCGATGGAAATCGAACAAATCACGTTTTTGCGGTGGAGCTTGACACTATCCAAAACCCAGATTTTGAAGATATCAATGACAACCATGTTGGTATTGATATTAACTCTATGACGTCCAAGGTATCCCAGCCAGCAAGTTACCAGGCTAATAACAAGAATTTATTTGACAACTTAACTCTTAGCAGCGGTCAAGATATGCAACTTTGGGTCGAATACGACGGGGTGGCGAGGAGAATCGATGTTAAATTAGCTCCAGTAGCGGCATCTAAACCACATACTCCTCTTTTGTCTTTGACATATGATCTTTCGCCAATTTTTCAGCAGAGCATGTATGTTGGCTTTTCTGCAGCCACTAGTCCACGCGACATAGGATCATCTCATTTTATACTTGGATGGAGCTTCAGGACGAATGGCGTTGCGCAGGCTCTTGATCTCTCTCGGCTCCCCAAGCTACCTCGGTTTGGACATAAGAAAGTATCTGAATTTTTCACTGTGGGATTGCCCCCGATTTGCATGCTTTTCTTGTTAATACTAATATCCGGAGTAGCTTATTATCTAAGGAGGAAGTGGAAGTTTGCAGAAGTGCTGGAAGAATGGGAGCTTGCTTATGGGCCTCACAGGTTCAAGTATAAAGATTTATACATTGCCACCAAGGGGTTCAGAGAAAAGGAGATGTTGGGGGAAGGCGGATTTGGAAGGGTCTACAAAGGCGTTCTGCCAACAAGCAAGGTTGAGGTTGCTATCAAGAAGGTCTCTCATCAAGCAAGACAGGGAATGAGAGAATTTATTGCAGAAGTCGTCAGTATTGGTCGCTTATGCCATAGAAATTTAGTACCACTCTTGGGTTATTGTCGGCGTAAAGGAGAGTTACTTTTGGTATACGAGTTCATGTCCAATGGTAGTCTAGACAAGTTTTTGTACAACCAACCCAAGTATATCCTCAGCTGGAGCCAAAGATTGCGAGTCATCAAAGGTGTAGCATCCGGATTATTCTATCTACACGAAGAATGGGAGCAAGTAGTGATCCACCGAGATGTGAAAGCAAGTAATGTATTGTTAGATAGTGAACTGAATGGAAGATTAGGAGATTTCGGCCTGGCAAGGCTATACGATCATGGAACCCTCCCTCAATCCACCCATGTAGCGGGATCTCTTGGCTACCTTGCTCCTGAGCATAGCAGGACAGGGAGGGCCACAACAAGCACTGATGTATATGCTTTTGGGGCCTTTTTGCTGGAGGTTGCCTGCGGAAGAAGGCCAATAGAACCCCAAGCAGCACCAGAAGAGAAGGTCATTTTGGTTGATTGGGTATTTTCGTGCTGGAAAGCAGGCAATATTCTCCAGGCGGTTGATCAAAAGTTGGGTACTGAGTTTGTGAAAGAGGAAGCAGACTTGGTGTTGAAACTAGGCTTGTTATGCTCTCATTCAGAACCAAAGATTAGGCCGAGTATGAGGCAAATTCTGTTGTACTTGGAGGGATCAGTTGCCTTGCCAGATTTATCATCACTAGCCATGGGCGTTTCTGCTGTTGGTCTTGGCTTCGCCCACCCTGCTGGCTTTGAAAACATTTTATCGTCATTTGCTTTTTCCACAGAGAAACGTTTTTCACATTCTGTGGCAGACTCTACTCTCTCTGGTGGTCGGCAATTAAGATGCTCATCATTCTGATTTTGTAAATTTAAAAAAAAAAAAAGAAAAAAGAAAAAGGAAAAAAGAGCTTCTACTACAGTAATTATTTTGTTGAATGCATTTTTCTGACATATGAGCACTAAATTTTGTATCAGATGCTAGAACATGTTTTGTGGTTTGTACCAGGGGATACTGGATTAACAGGACCGAGAGCGAGGCCTTTGAGTGGGGGAAGATATTTTCGAGATTTGACGACCTGGGAGTGGACCCGCAACATTTCTTTCATGCCTCAAGTTTTCGGAATCTTATGGCCCGAAGACTTTTCTAAGTCTGTACGATAATTTAATTTAATTTTTAAATTTAATGAATTCAAATCTTAATATATTTAAATCGTTTGATAATAAAAAATTAAATATTTAAATTTATTAAGTGATATTGAATTTTTTGGATAAAATTTGTTTCCAAAATTAAGTGATAATTATTCATTTATCACTAAATATGATATACATTTAAATGTATTAGATTTAATGTTTAACAATTCAATAATTTAATAGATTCAAATTTTAAACTTCAGTTTTATCAAACGCATCCTTAGTAAATGAAACAAAGAGTTGTCTACAGCTTCCGTGATCCGTAAGACATAGGAACATGACATGCTTTGTAACAAATGTTTAAACTTTTTTTTTTTTCATTATTATACTGTGAGTGGAAAGATTTGAAGCCGAATTTTCTTACTTAAATTCTCTTCTTTGAGCCAACCAACTCGTTTCTCCTCCAAGGGGTACATTCAAATTAGTGATGAGCTTGTTAGGGCTCGAGGGTTTCTACAATTGTTGGCCATAGGCTGGTTGCTTAAGCAATGTCTAAGCTAGGAGCCTAGGAGTGAGCTGCTCCCGAGTTCTGAAAAATTTCCATTAGCCTGTTAGAGATTTTGGAAATTTTTATTAAGAGTCTTTCTCTCGATGCTCCCACCCCCCCCCCTCCCCCAACACCACCAAATTTGAACTTTTGTTCTTTAAATATTTTTAACCTTGCTAGTTAGTTAATTGATCTATAAGATACAACTTGTTATTAATCATTTTAGCATTACATATTAACTTGTTAAAACTTTATCTATTACGTCAAGAAAAATTAATTCAAACTTAAACTGTGTACACCTTTCAAATAATCATTTCATTATAATTTTCAGCTTTAGGGTACGAGATTCAAATAATCACTTCAGTTTTAGGGTATGAGATTTTCAATTCAAGCACTTGGTTCTATATATGTGATCTTCTATATGTTAAGTTTAAACAAATAAGATTTGCATGTCTTGAATTGTTCTCTCTGTAAACATATAAATAGGAATGGCAATGGGTAGGGTAAAACCTAATACCCGTGGATACTCGATCCGATAGTTAATTCAATTAAATGACTAATGGATTATTCATTAGAGATTGGTATTGATGAAAGATTACAGATAGATAACCTGAGAGGGTTTGATACCCCAATACCCGATACCCTATATATATTCTTCGGTCTCAATTTTATAGTATAATTGCACATAACTTTAAACCAACTCGTTACACAACCCATAACCCTCTTCTTTTCTTTAGTTTGTATTTTTGTTTTCCATATTTGTCTTGTGAAGTGTTTTGTGCCATGTTTTATATAAAACTCATTATTTGGAAATGACCTTGTGAACAATTGTCTAAATCTTCTTTTCGATATTTGTTGAAATTGTAATAGCTAGAGGCATGATTTAGCTGGAATTCTCAAATGGAGACAATTGTGATTAAAAATGGAAGAATGTTGATTTAACTCTTCATTTTTTGATATGCAAGTTCTATGGCTCTGTCCAAATTTAAGACTCAATATAGTGCATTGATTTACCATGATGTATAAATTAATTTAGTTTGATAAAAGATAATTTTCTTTTTCTTTAAACTATTTAGATTAATAAATAGAAGGTTCCCAATGGGTAATCTGAATCCGTGCGTAAGAGGGTTTGGTAAAAGTAATTAAAACCCATAAAGTTACCTGATAAAGTTTGATAAAAAACTTAGATAAGCGGGTTAGAGTTTGGTAAGAAGGAATTTCGAGAATACCCAACCCGCTGCATCCTACATATAAACAATATTTACATCTATTAGTAGTATTATATGTGTACTTTTGATTTGCACTTTGAATTATGATTGCTCTTCAAAGTGTGATACTGGAGAATAGTCAAATTATATTTTTTTCCCCATAGGATTGTAAGAATGAGAAGATAAAACTGAGTAGTTATATCAGTATACAGCCATTGCATATTTCGATTTATCAGTAGACATACAACTTCCATAAAAGTTTCATACCCTTGCCTTTACTATTGTTTTGTTACAATAATATAATGATACAAGATGACTTGCTGATATAGAAATTTGACTTAAAACTTTTCCTTTGAGGGCAATTAGATCAGAGATTGGATGATTAAGCGTAAAAAAATAAAAGAAATCAACATACAAGTTAAAACTATAAAATTACATTAGTAAAAATATAATTTTTAGTACACATACGATCGCCTCCTGTAACAAAAAATTGTAGCTCCCGCCACTGAGATTAGGCCACAGATTGGAGTTTGCAATTATCATTGGCAATTGTAAAAGCCCTTGATCCATTTGCAATGTGATTAGCCAGATATGACTGCAATCAATGGAAACTGTGTTTTTCATTTATAGCACCACAATAAGTATCAGATTCATATGGTCTCCAGCAAATTGAACTCATACCTTTTATTTTTTTGTCTTGATTTTAATAGTTAATCTGAAATATTAACCTATATAATGTTTATTATTTTTTATTTTCTCCTTATAACTTGCAATTGCATTTTTTTTTTTGAATTCTGGACGATAAAATTAAATGGATATGTCACGTTATTGACGCCTTGGATTGATAAAACTAAATGGATATGTCAAAATGATCGTTTTGATCCTTTATCTTTGAGATCTGTCTAATTTGGTCCATAAGATGTGACCGCCTGCCAATTTAACCATGATTTTTTACAAAATGAAATCAATCCAAGAAGTCAGTCCCGTTATACAGTATGTGTACTCTTGAACACAAAGGATTTGAATTGAAAAAAATGAAAAAACACATGCATACAAAAGGGTTAGGATTCTCTCCATTGGATTTCTTTCCAATTATTTATATCCAAATTACTATAATTTTTTTAAAATCATCCGATTGTGTAATTATTTTACTTTCGATGTCTAGATCAACATACTAAAAAATGATATAATTTTGAGAATATTTTGGCATTCAATTTATACAAAAAAAATTGAACAGTGAAAAATGGCCCAAAAGTGTAAGAAAAATTTTTAATGATTAATTAGATGATAAAATTAGTCAAATTGTTACAAAATTTTATGTATAACTAATAAAAAGGATGAAACATACTATGAATGGTGTGAATTTTTTAAATCAATTTTCAAATCAATTTTATTGGAGTACAATTGTAGAAAAATTCTCTCCAGTACAACAGAGAGGAGTCTAGTCCACATACGCAAGCACCAATTGCAATTCCATAGATTTTGCTCTCCCATTTTACCTATATCCCTAATTGGAGCTCTTCATTAATAATTTCCTTCAAATATCAGTAATATAGAAATTATGAATGTAGAACTAATGGGATAGACAAAAATCACTTGCTGCTTTAGTCCTACGATTACAACATCAATCGTTCTTATATACCAAGATTAGTAAAGATTTATTAGTTAAGGGCTCTAAGTAAGGATGTGGGAAAGTTAGGAGATGGAAATTGATAGAATTCTGATCGAAACTTACGGATTTTTTTTTTTTTTTAATTCTGCTCCTCTTTATCTTAATGGCACACCTGCTATGTGCATGACCGTATCCATTAAAGTTCTGTAATTTTCTATTAAAAGTCCTATATTAACTTTATTTTGTAGAAATAAGAGCTTAAATTGATAAGATGATGATAAGTAAGGAATCAAATTGGGCACAACCTTAAAGATAACGGATCAAAATTATTGTTTACCAACAGCCATTTCTTGATTTGCCTTTTTAGTGGATATGCCTTCTGGACATTTCTTGATTTGTTTACCAACAGCCAGACCCACCAGCCACCACTCCATGTTCTTCCCTCCTGATTATTTTATTATTGGCCTTTTGGTCTTCTGGCTTCTTTAAATATGGTTCTATAGTCATTTGGGAGGGCAGTATCCTTACTTTGTGTATATGGGGATTATGGTGTTGTCATTATACAGGTATTAAGTTATTGCATGTATGGTGCGAGAGTTTTACACTTTGGTTGCGTAAGCTATGATTGAACTATCATCCTTTGGATTACCATGTGCAAATGGCTTGACTTCTCGCAAGCTATTTAAATGGTTTGGTGTGATTAAATTTGGTTTTTGGTGTGCACAAACTTTGAAGGTGAAAAAGGGAAAAAATCTCAGTTTTCACTGAGATCTGATTTCCTGGAAAAGATGGTTTTTGGTTATTAGTTTTAAGGCAAGAGAATCATGTTAAGGAATTTTCTTCTGGTCCAGATATTGTTCATCTGCCTTTGTTATTGTTGTCCATTACTCATGTATAATTTCTTGGGATAATTTTAGAAACCTCCCTTGAAGCTTTTAACAATTCCATCTAGCTTTATTAAGGTTTGAAAAATTACACATACCTCCTCCAAGTTTACCATTTTGGTAACAAAAAAAATTTAATGGTCAAAATTTTGAATGAATAACCCAAAATGCCCTCGTGAAATTGTGATGTTCATTTTTCCTTTTTATAAAATTATTTAAAAAATATGAAAAATGCACTAAATTTCAAACCTATTTTCAACTCTCATCTCTATTATTTTAAACCCTTCATATTGCCATATCTTAATTTAGTACCATTATCACAATGATCATTACCACCATCAGTTCCTTAATTCTAAATCCTCAATCGAAGTTTAAAAAAAATCAGTATTGTTGAACTCAAAAAATTTCAATAACTACATTAATATGACATCCTATCATTCAAATGTTGGAGTACTGATACCAACCCTATCCTTTCCAAACCTTCAACTTACATATTTTTCTATTTATATTCAGATCCTCCAAACAAAGTTAAAATTAACTTGTAATATGTTAAAATTGTATTTAGAATATAATTGGTTATTTCATGAGTGAATTTTATTTTTGTTTTCATTAAATATCTAATCGTGTGATGCATTCATATGAACAAGATTAGGAGCGGATTGTTTAATTGCATGAAAAATATAAATATATTGATGCTATTATGATAATTTTGTAGGGTCAAAGGAGGCAAATATAATATTAAAAATCTCAAGGGTACTAGGTGAAATTGTCAGAAGCCTCAAGGGAGGTTTTTGAAATTATCCCTAATTTCTTTGTCAACAATTATTGCTTTGTTTAACGAGTGACTGATATAATTGTTATCGTTTGAAAAAAAAAAAAAAACGAGTGACTGATATGCCTTCACATTTCCTATGCTCACTTGCAGGCACTGCAATACTATGCTTCAATAATTGCTGCTATCTGTAGATAGTCTACTGTTTGACTATTGCTGTTAACATAAGTGAAGCTTGGCCGATTTCTAGGGTAGTTAGCAAATAATTTGCCAACTTGCTAATCTTTTTGTTTGTACTCTGATTTACCAGTACAACTGCTGTCTAAGTTGGCATCATCTGAAAACATAACTCACCCTGTATAAACTAATTAACAAGTGTAAGATCGTCCCTTTATCTCTCTACATCACCACTTGGGCAAAAATCCAGCCAACATTTCCTATAGAATCTCTCTTTCCTATAGAATCTCCCTAATGTCTTCTTCTCCAACTAATTTTATCCTTTTTAGATTAGGAATATTACATGCCAGATGAAAAAAAAACCTGGACAACCTCGAGTAGACGCGTGAAGCCCCATTAAGTAGTACTTATAAAGATGGTCGGTTGGGTCTTGAAGGCCTTAAATAAGGGATAATTTCATAAACCTCCCCTGAGGTTTCTGACTATTTCACTGACCTCCTTCCAGATCTCGAAAATTATATTAACCTTCCTTGAGATTAATTATCTTGTAATATTTAGACCCAATTTATAATTAAAAAGTGATATTAGGAGAAAAAAAATAATATGATTCCATCACTGTCCTTCATCTACTACATTATTTAATTAATTTAATACCTACCCATATATTAAAGAAAAATACTAAAATTTGTTATTATCATTATGGATCAAATTATCATTTTATATTTTTCACTTAATATGAGATCCAAATTATTCTTTTTAGTTTTATACCCATTGTCAAACATGATAAACAACAAATAATCAAAAAATTTGTAACCAAAATATTACAGAGAACAAACTTTAACATCATAAATATTCTTGTCAACATATTAAGGTTAATTGTTGATATGTTTAGGTATTAAAATTCACTCTTTGTAATATTTTGATTACAAATTTTTTTGATTATTTGTAATTAATCATGTTTGATAATCGTTTTGTAACTGAAAAAAATAATTTAAATCTTACATTAAGTAAAATATATGAAATGATATACTATTTTGATGCCATATGTGATTTAATCCTTAACGATAAATATCAAATTCTAGTATTTTCTTTAATGTTTGCGCAGATATTAGATTAATTAAACAATTTAATAGATCAGGGTAATGATGAAATCATATTATCTACTCTCTCCTAATGTCATTTTTTAATTATTAGTTGGATTTAAATATTACAAGATAATAAATTTCAAAAGAAATTAGTATAATTTTTAAAATTTAAAGAGAGACCAGTGAAATAGTCAGAAACATCAGGGTGGTTTCTGAAATTATCCCCTTAAATAAAGCCACGTGACCATACGCCACATCGATTCATGACAGCGTATATGATAAATCCGTGGACCAAGCTAATTTCCTGTGTGAAAGAAAGCACAATACCCAACTAAGGCGATGCTTGCGTATGTTCCCAAGAACATAGTACTCTACTTGATTTAGAGTGATGTAATTGATGTAACAATAATGTCAATTTCTTGGCCAGTATGACATAAAAATCTTGCACCTACAATCGTTAAGACTGGACCGAGAACTTTCATACTGATAAAATGCTGGAAAATGCCAGATGCCATGCACCTGGGGAAACGTCCAAATGCCGTGCATGTGAGTTGTGCGGTGATTAGGTTGATTATGAATGGGATTATCTGGTAGCAGTTAGTTGGCATGTCAATGGGAAAAATGAGCAAGTGCATGTATTGGTTGAATAACACAGTAGGCAATTGTCTAGGTTCTAAACTTAATCGTGAAACATCTTCGAGAGGAAAAATACTCAATTGTGAAATATATACTGGCTTTTGCCAACAATCTTTAGCATACGTACCTATAAAGTGTTGGGATCCAAAACAGAATAAATCACTACTAAAAAATTAAGAACGCAATGATTTAATGACATCAAGTTACAAGTATAAAATATAAATAACACATCAGATTTAATATGATTCGATTTTATGAAAAGAAAATTCTTCCTTTATTAATAGAGATAAATCCAATATAAGAATACAAATTGAATCTCTCTCACCTCTCAAAATTCCTCTCACCCTATGTAAAGGCTACATAGTTTTCTTGTGTGCCCTTGTATAGGATGTCAACTCCCACCTGTTTATTAATAAAATTTCTTGACCAACATCCATATAATAATAAGATATAACATGTATGGTAATTCTTAAACACATACAACAAATAGGAGCTTCCCTAGTTACTACTACAAGTTAATAGAAACTACCAAAATCTGTTTACTTCCACACAAAACAAAAATGTCTAAAAGAAAATTAGATGCATGATAGTGCTGGGTAGTGTTGCTAGACTGGGACCAGACAAGCGGGTCTTACTAATCTCACCATGAATTGACCTTCTTTCCGAATTGGTTAGCAGTATAAAATTGTTTTGGTAAAAAATCAGTCAAATTACCAAAAATCGGCCAAACTAATGGCCTAGTTCGACTTTTTGGTCTCATTTTCAAATTTTTCTTTCTTGTTTTTCTCAAACATAATTTGAGGTATCTAAATTATAAAACTTTCATTTATTAATAGGAATAAAAAAAAACGTCACCACTTAGTATAAACACCAAAATCACTCACACCCCTAAACGATCTCTAAACCCAAGAAGTTTTCATCCTTGATCAATTTATCATCACTGATTTTGACTTGTATTAAAAAGCCATATTTCTAACAAAAATATCTCGAATTGGGTATAATTTGTTTTAATTTGGGTTTTCAAGTAGTTTTGGAGAATGAACATATTTTAAACATGATTCATATTTTTATATATAATTTTTAGGTGTATATTTGATTGCAAGCCTAATATTTTAATTTGGTTTAATTTGAATTGGGTATGATTTGTTTTAATTTGGTTTTTCAAGTAATTTTGGAGAAAGAACATATTTTAAACATGATTCATATTTTTATATATAATTTTTAGGTGTATATTTGAATGCAAGCCTAATATTTTTGGAACATTTTATATAGTTGACCGAAATATAATCAAGAACTTAATTTCAATATTTCTAAAACTTATAACAATATAAAATAATTATGACATCATGCTGATGTCAATGAATTTTTTAGATTGATCCAACCGATCCGACCAATTGACCCTTGATCCAATAGTTTAACCGAGTCGCTATTCGATCTGAGTTTAACAGTGTTGGTGGTGGGACTTAATGCTTTCTTGACCATGCTTATTCCATTAACTTGATGTCCTGCTTGAATGATTTGTCTATGGTGCGGGATTATTGTACTCCATAGAAATTATTACATAGATTATATAAAAACCTTCGACGTCATAACAAACAAATAACTACTAGTTCTAAGAATTAAAGGTTATGGATTCAAAACCTTCTATTTTCTTCACAGCTTCTAAAATCTCAAAAATAAAAAAAGTTTTTTAAAAAATCAGCAAACAAATAACCTCATCGAGCAGTATGATCAACTGCATAGAAATTTGTTGGCCTAATCAGCAACATCCCTCAGATCCCGGTTCGACGGGACTAACCGCCCAGCCCGTGGCACCCAGGGGTGCAGACCCTCATGCTGGCCGAGCGTGGTACGGTGCTTTGCGCTGCCATTGTGGTTAAGGAAATAAAGTTGCGCCTTCACTAACAGCTATAGCTTTTGGTGCAATGGTAAGCGCTTGATCCTGACAAGTGGTATCAGAGCGAGGTCGCGGGTTCGAATCTCCCTGGCTGTTGCTGGGGGAGGGATTGTTGGCCTAATCAGCAACATCCCTCAGATCCCGGTTCGACGGGACTAACCGCCCAGCCCGTGGCACCCAGGGGTGCAGACCCTCATGCTGGCCGAGCGTGGTACGGTGCTTTGCGCTGCCATTGTGGTTAAGGAAATAAAGTTGCGCCTTCACTAATAGCTATAGCTTTTGGTGCAATGGTAAGCGCTTGATCCTGACAAAATTGTTTTTTTTTTCTTTCTTTCAAGGAATCAAATTCCACCTTAAACTGTTAATTCAAGTACCTTATTTACACGTTCAGGAACCTAAAGAAATCAGTGCGCTATCTTTTTGTAGAAGAAATCATCCACAAGTTTTAGCTAATTATTTAATGATTAGGTAATAACTCTCAAAATATGCAAGATTGAGGAGACATGAACACTCACAACTATTATCAAAATGAATGTTGTTACTCGTACACTTGCATTAATTGAGCCTACATTCCTCAGACCAAAAATTAGATGCAATTCCTGAGGATGGCTTTCTTCTAGGAAACAACCCAAGGCCAAAATCTCTCTATTTGACTTTGACTGGTAGAGATTGAAACATAGAAGAATATTAAAAAAAATTGCAGCGGGTTAAACAAGCAGATGAACAGTGCACGTATTCATATGTTAATGTCAACATTTTTTTAGTTTAGTTTCTAAATATGTAATTTTAGTAGCTAAATTGCTTCACTAAGAATTTTGTTATGCACTGGAATTGCATGTCCTACATCATAGTTCCAATTTATAAGCGCCTTTACTAATTTCTTGTGCTCAAACAAAAGCCTATCAATCGAAACTCTCACACAAAATGTTGTATATCTAATGAAAAATTTATTAGAAGATGTGCTTAACCCTTATTCTCTTTCTAACTCTCTGCTCAATAAAAATTAGGGGCAAAGTTAAGAGTTAGCTAGATTAGCCTAAAAGCCAAAAAAAAAAAAAAAAAACTACATCTACCATGGATGACTGCAATAAAATCTCTAATGCATGCACCAACTATTCAACCGAGTTTAAGTTTTGTAATTTTAACCACGCTAGAACATATGTATGACAGCACAAGAAAACATTGAGCCCCCACCACAAACCATTTAACAATATTCACTCTTTTTTTAAGACCTTTTGGTGCTCGGTGACTGCATTGGATCCGACTAATTTGGAATCAAGCATTATTGAACCCCTTTCGAGGTGGTTCTTCTAATGTTGTTTTCTTCGTCCACATGATTCGAACCTGTGACTTCACATAAGGGTATCAAGCACCTTGCTTCTTGACATAACAACAGTTGGTTTCTCCTTGCCACTTAAACAATATTCACTCATTACTTTTATGTGCATCTACATAAACCTAAAGGTGAAAGTTCCTATGCACTTCCAGCATGTCAATTTCAATCCAGTCTCTTTTCTTTTGTCTTTGCATTACCATTTTATCTATTGCTGTGAGAACCAAATGACTATCGTTGTAAGTCCTTTTCACTCCCGCCCAGAGTGCATTGTTGGAATGGCCGAGTAAGTTCATTATTGCTTAAAGCTTTTGAGCATGCACTGAGTCAATCCGAGATAATCAGAATCCAATGAACTGGCCACCGAACAAAAAAAAAATGCAAATGAATAGATTCATAAAGGAAAAGGGCATCCTTTGGTTTGCATTATACATACTCTATCTATTATCAGTGTACAAAAAACTAATCTTTAATTAAATACAATAAATATGCATAAAATAACTAAACTATCCAGTCATTGAATGGGAGACCCACTTGTTACCACAGCAATTGGGTCCATTTACCACATGTTATTCTCACGGCCAACAAGCACCCATTAGATTTTGAGCCCACAACCATTGGAAAAACAGCCCAAGCCCTTCCTATCAGGTAAATTATGAGCTTGCGCAAAGAATAGGGGTGTGCATTCGGTACAAATTCGATTATTAGGTTATTTAAATTTGATTATTTCACTTGCAAAACTCTAAACCATTTTCAATTTTGAAGGGAATAACCGAATTCAATTCGGTTAAACGGTCATGAAATTGGTTATAACCGAATTGAATAGTAATTTTCACATAATTAAATGGGACTCACTTGTGTAGTTGTATACACTTAGTCATTTATAATTTATTAATGATGTATTGCGTTACACTTACATTTATTCATATTTTTTATATAGCTTAAATGCTTAATTTACAAATAATTTGATTGCTTTCAATGGTGAATGCTAATACACTAATATATTGATATGCATTTCATATACATTCGTTTAGACTGGTTAATCATAGTACTTAGTTGTCTACATTTAAACAAGATTAGTGATTAGAGAATATAAATTCACATATTGTACATGTAATATAAATTTAGAGTATACTAAGACTTGCAAATTAAAAGTTACACATTCAAATATTTAATAATCCAAACTTGAATGATAAACCAATGTCTAAATTATAATTACTAATTATTTTTAATATTTAGTATTACACTTATACTTATTATCTAATCCTAGTTATGTATAAAATGGTAAGTATTATAGTTATGTATTATTGTATATGTGTATTATTATAATCAAATAACAAATACTAAAATAGTATATTATACATCATTATATATGTGACACCCTCACTTCTCCCTAAAGCGAACCAAAGGGTATCCGCGGGACGCCTGCCTAGCTCTCACCAGGACTCAAGCAATTTCATTCAAGCTTAATGCCAGACCGAACGTCACAACCAGATAGAATAACATAAACACAATAATGCGGAAGCGTTCAAACTTAACAATCATCCATTATCCAACCCATACATGGGATGTTCAAAATACAACTCAAATCCCAAATATACGTCAGACCCAAATATTACACTTCAATTCCAAAAGTACAACCCAAACCAAGGGCATAGACAAAATATAATAGAAACCCTAAAATAAAGTACATCAGGAGGGTTTCTCCACATTTTCCCGAGATTCAATCCTGTTAAGGAAAACAAATCTATAGGGTGAGCAAAATGCTCGTGAGGCCAAGATCACACATGCAAGCACGTAGTTCAAATACCAATCTCAATTACGAGCTAAACAATAATATATTTCAATAATTGACAATTCACCAAAGGAAATTTATCAGAAACAATTCAAGGATATAGTAGCTCTCAGGAGCTAAGTTCCACTTGCTTTGCCGATGTCACTCGTATACCTTCCCCCGATGACACTCCGTCAACTGGGTCGGTATTTCCAATCCGTAGATCACCACTTACTTCTTTCCGTCCACCGAACACCCTCTCGGGCCCGCAAGACATGTATGAGGCAATACTCCACGAGTATGCCAAGCAAGACCTCTCAATAGGTCGAGCTTATTTGTCTCATGGCACGCCTAGGTTCCCGACCAAACCCATGCCGGCTCGAGTCCCAGGTCAGCCTATGAGTTTGGGCGTCCCCCATTTACAATTGTGTGTCGAGGAGATTTACTCCAGCGACGTATGCAACCATTGCATTCAATATCATTTATTCAAATGAGAACGAGTGAGATAAAGTACACACTCGTCTCCATTCCTAAAATCAGTAATCATTCATAACAGTTAAGCACGTATCAAGTACTCATACACTTGACACTCACCAAGTATTAAGTGCAAGTAAGGTGAAGAAAAATTCAAGCGTCCACCGTGGGATCCTCTTGAAGGTCTTCGTGTGCGCCTGAGCAAATAATAGTGAATTATTATTCACACAACCCAATTATCGAGAAATAATTCGTGCACTATTATAATCTAGGGAATTTTGTGAAAAGGAACCTTAATTACTTGTAAATCGAGATTCGAGTGGCGTTTCATAAAGTACAGGAGCATTTGGATTTTTATCTTGAAAATCGAGGTTAAAACGTTTGCATAATGTCGAAAGAATAAAGAGTTCTTGGAAAACTCTATTTCCTTGAAAGTTGGAAAATTTCAGTTTTGATATGGATCTTTGAAAAATCGTATCTCACTCGATACGAGTCTAAAATTGGAAAACTTTATACCGTTGGAAACCTCTTGAAAAGTACTAAAAGTTCTTAGAAGACACGTTTCCATGAATCTATGTGAAATGTACTAAAAAATGAGCTTGAAATCACTGTTCCAGAATGTTCAGGATTGAGCCGGGGTTGGTTTTTCGCTAACTTTGGAAATTTGGCAGAATCCACTCGTTGCAAACATGCCTTTGAAATTTATAAATCAATTAGAGGTGCAAGTAAGGTTTAGGACAGAACAAGCGGATCGAGAATCGGAGTTTCGAGCACCAAGATATGGTAGCTCAAAGTTGGGGAAAATTCAAGACTGTTGAACAATTTCCAGATTTGGGTTTCCGAATTTGGACCTTTAGTTAGGTGTCGAAACGGACTTGGATTGGTACCACATTTTGCAGTATAGTACTCCTATATGAAGGGTATCTCTCTATCAAATTTCGTGGAAAAATACCTTCGGGAAGGTGGTTAATCAATCAACCAAAGTTTTGAAATTACTAAGGCAAAACTGCCTTTAGCTCCATTTCTCTCCGTTTCCAAACATTCGGCTAAGGAAAACCTCCAAACATGGTTCATTTGTGCAAGAAAAGTCTAAGGAACATACATGGTACATTTGGTAGGTGTTTAGCACCAAGAAATTCATTTAGTAAGACCACAACAAGTCTCACATCAAATCTGTCCAAATCCAAGGGTTTTCAAGAACAGGGCAGTCACCGTATTTTGATCATGACTCACTCAATTTAACTCAGAATTGAGCATGGTTGATAGTGTTGGAAAATACATTCATAGGGATAAAATTTCTCAAAAGAAAACGTTTTGAAATTCAGTACACAACTAGCTCGAAATCGAGCTTCAAATCACAGCTTCTGTATTTCATTCCAGCAGAACAGAGAAACAGAACAGCTGAATTCAAAAGAGTGGTGCGGCTCACACACATGGAATCAGAATCTGCATTTTATACCGTTGGAAAGGTGTGGATGTCTAGTTTCAAATACCACCGACGGTACTTGATTTTGACGTCGGAGGACAGAGTTACGGCCGAAACACTATCGCTGGACAGAGCTACACGGAAACAGTTTTCCAGCTTGACTAGTTTCACAAAGAAATTCATTTGCCCAACCAAACCTCAATATTTTTCAATGAAAATTTTTATACAACTACAAAAACTTGTAAACAACACAATCAAGCCATTAAATCCTCAAATTTTTGCATTAAAGTGGCCGAACAAAACAGGGACAAAATGGTCAGATTTGGCCTTTGCACCCATCATGAGTTTCCATCAATTTTTCACCAATAATCCACTAGTTTAAGCACTAATCCAACATTATAAACATCATCAAGCATGAGATCAGCCATCAACACAGAGGTGGGAGTTCATAGAACCCACCTTCCAATTTTTCCAACAACAACAACAACCCATATGAAAATAAGAGCTTAAAGGTATACTAGAACTTTCAAAAATCGAAATTTGAAAGCTTGATCATTACTTACTCTAGTTGATGTCCAAGGCAGTGATTTTTGGTCCTTTTTGCTCCAGAAAAACCGTGAGTTTTAGCTCCCTTTTGCAGCTCAAAGTAGTGTCCAAGTGTAGAGCTAAGTGTATGTGAAGTTTGGTGTGAATCTATGAAGGTTTGGTGCAAGAATTTGGAGATGGAAAAATTTGAGAAGCCTTGGTTGTTTTTGCTGCTTGGGTGCCGGCTGCTTTAGTGAGGAAGAGAGAGAGAGTCGGTTATGCTTTAGCTTCCAAGAGGAGCTTAATTTGTGTGGTGTAAAATGGAGCAAAAGTCAACTCTCAATAGCGCGCGTACGCGCGCGATTCGGGCTCGATTCCTTTCGAGTTTATTTCACTAGTGCACTAAACCTCTAATGCACTTATATTCATATAAATATTATTCACTCTTAATTGTCCCAAAATAATGGTCTAAAGTCCCTCAATTAAACGCGCGCGTGAAAACGCGTATTTCCAATTTAGGCGCGATAAAATGAAACATTCAAGAAATTCTTGTAACAATCGTACCACTAACTATCATTTGAGTATTTAAACCTAAATTTACCTATTTTAAGACCATTGTACAAGTCTCCAATATTCCAAGCTTATCGTACTCTCAAGCAAATAAATTTTCCAAGCACAATTCACTATTTTCACTAAACGCGCTTCCGGAAATTAATTTTTGAAACGAGACACTATAAAATTATAACGAAGTTATAATAAAATATATTTAGGTCCAATAAGACTAGAAAGTATTATTCGTAGCAAAAATCCAAATAATAATTAATCGAGCCAAAATTAGGGCTTAAAAATAATAGTTTTTACGAGTCCTCACATCCTCTCCCCCTTAAGAAAATTTCGTCCTCGAAATTTACCTTGGTTGACGAACAAGTCTGGATACTTCTCTCTGATTGTCTCTTCAATTTCCCATGTTGCTTCCTCTACTCCATGGTTCCTCCAAAGAACTTTTACTAGTGGTATCTGCTTGTTCCTCAATTCCTTCACCTTTTGATCCAGAAGCTTTACCGGTTTCTCCTCATAGGTCAAGGTTTCATCAATCTCAACACTCTCTGGTTGCAAAACATGAGAGGGATCTGGATGGTACTTCTTAAGCATGGATACATGGAATACGTTATGAATTCGAGATAAGCTCGGCGGTAATTCCAGCATATAGGCTACACTCCCAACACGCTGGATAATCTTATAAGGCCCTACAAACCTTGGGTGTAGTTTCTTCCCTTTTCCGGACATCAAGCTTGCTTTCAAATGTGTAATCTTGAGAAATACCAAATCTCCAATAGTAAACTCCAAATCCTTTGTCCGATTATCGGTATAACTCTTTTGACGACTCTGAGCGGTTTGAATTCTTTGTCGTACCAACTTTACCTTTTCATTAGCTTTCTCAATCCAAGGCACTGTGGTCGGGTCTAAGATCTTCCGTTCACCCACTTCATCCCAACAAATCGGGGACCTACACTTCCGACCATAAAGCGCCTCATATGGGGCCATTTGAATGGAAGAGTGGAAACTGTTGTTATAAGCAAATTCTACTAAAGTCAAAAACCTACTCCAACTCTCTCCAAAATCCAGAACACAAGTCCTTAACATATCCTCAAGAGTTTGAATTGTCCTTTCAGATTGTCCATCAGTCTGAGAATGATAGGTAGTACTAAAATTTAATTTAGTCCCTAACACCTCTTGCATCTTTTGCCAAAATCTCGAAATAAATCTCGGGTCTCTCTCGGACACGATACTCACGGGAATTCCGTGCAATCTAATAATCTCATCCAAATACAACTTGGCCAGCTTCTCTAACGAGTATTTCATATTAATCGGCAAAAAATGAGCCGATTTGGTCAATCTATCCACTATCACCCAAATCGCATCATGGCCTCTCTGTGTTCTCGGTAATCTCAATACAAAATTCATGGTGATATTCTCCCATTTCCACTCAGGTATTTCTAGAGGTTGTAAAAGTCCTGATGGTTTCTGATGTTCGGCTTTGACCTGTTGACAAATTAAGCATGTTTGGACAAATTGAGCAATCTCCTTCTTCATGTTCTTCCACCAATATAGACTCTTTAAGTCTTGGTACATTTTATTCCCTCCTGGGTGTACCGTAAACTTTGATCGGTGTGCCTCTTCTAAAATTTTCTTTTTAAGTCCTTCATCCCTTGGTACAACCACCCGATTCCGAAATCTCAATACACCATTCGTTCCCAAGTTGAAATCCGACTTGTCCCCCTTTTTAATCCTTTCCAACCACTTCTGCACTTCAGTGTCCTTTCCTTGAGATTCCTTGATACGTTCCATCAAAGTGGAATTCAATACAATATTCCGCAAAATTACTTTCCCCGGTTCCAATCGAGGATTCCAATAACTAACTTCTTCCAACAATTGGAATTCCTCAATCATCAATCCAGCCATCTGTACTTGACGACTCAAAGCGTCAGCCACTACATTAGCTTTCCCTGGATGATACTTAATCGTGCAGTCATAGTCTTCCAAAAATTCCATCCATCTACGTTGGCTCAGATTCAACTCTTTTTGAGAAAATAAGTTCTTAAGACTTTTGTGGTCTGTAAAAACCTCAAATGTCACGCCGTACGGATAATGCCTCCATTTCTTCAAAGCAAAGACCACAGCCGCTAACTCCAAATCATGAGTCGGGTAATTCCCTTAATGTGGTTTCAATTTTCTAGAGGCATATGCTATCACTTTGTCATTTTGCATTAAAACACATTCCAGTCCTTCCTTAGATGCATCTGTGTAAACCACAAAACTATCCTTTCCGTTTGGCAAAGCTAACACAGGCGCTCTTGTCAACCGTCTTTTCAACTCCTGAAAACTTTCTTCACACTTAGGACTCCATAGAAACTTTCCATTCTTCTTGGTCAATTCAGTCATGGGTCCAGCAATTTTAGAGAAATCTTTGATAAATCTCCGGTAGTACCCTACTAATCCAATAAAACTTCAAACTTCGGTAGGGTTTTCCGGTCGTTTCCATTTCGAAACAGCCTCCACTTTAGCTGGATCCACTTTAATCCCATCCTTAGAAATTATGTGTTCCAAGAAAGTCACTTCTTTTAACCAAAACTCACACTTGCTAAACTTAGCATATAATTGATGTTCCCTCAAAGTTTACAAAACGATTCTCAAATGCTTCTCATGATCCTTCATATTCTTAGAATACACCAATATATCATCAATGAACACTACCACGAATTGATCTAGATAGGGTTTAAAGACCCTATGCATTAAATCCATAAAAGTAGCAGGTGCATTCGTTAACCCAAACGGTATCACGGCAAATTCAAAATGCCCATATCTCGAGTTAAAAGCAGTTTTGGGTATGTCATTTTCCAAAATCCTTAACTGATAATAACCCTGTCTCAAATCTAACTTCGAGAATACTACCGCCCCTTACAATTGGTCAAATAACTCGTCAATGTGGGGCAGTGGGTATTTATTCTTAATGGTGACCTCATTCAAGCCTCTATAGTCTATACATAGCCTCAAACTCCCGTTCTTTTTCTTAACAAACAAAACTGGGGCTCCCCACGGTGAATCACTTTCCCGTATAAAACCCCGCTCTAACAAGTCTTGTAGTTGCAATTTCAACTCCTTCAATTCGGTTGGGGCCATTCGATATGGCGTTCTAGAAATAGGTGCCACTCCCGGAATCACATCGATCTTAAAAGCTATTTCTCGTTCCGGGGGTAGAGACTCCAATTCTTCAGGAAAAACATCTTAAAAATCCTTTACTACCGGTGTGTCTTCCAAATTCACCTTATCACTAGGAGTGTTAATAAGAAAAGCCAAATACCCTTGAGCTCCTTTACTTAATAATTTTCTAGCCCAAATTCCTGAAATAAGTGTAGACGAAACTAATTTACCCCTTACATCCAGTTTCAGGGTTGCTTCTCCTGGAATACGCAACTCTACAATCTTCGTCCTACAATTTAACTGAGCATTATAACGGACTAACCAATCCATCCCCAAGATTACATCGTATCCCTTAATCGTCAAACCTATCAAATCGGCCCATAATTTTCGTTCCCCTACATAGATTTCACAATTCCTATACTCCAAATTAGCAATTAAGCTTTTGTCTCCAATGGGTGTTTTAACCTCCAAGTCATAGGGTAACTTAATTGGCTTCAAGTCTATTCCATTCATGAAATTAGGATTTACAAAGGAATGAGTTGCACCCGGATCAATTAAAACCCTAGCTAGTCGATGAAAGATTGGAATTGTACCTTCCATCACCTCAGTTGCCTCAGGAACCTGTTGATGGTCCAGTGCATAAATCCTAGCCGGTACTTTCGGTCGGCTTCCTCCGGCACTGGTCTGCTTAGAAATTGACTTTTCTGGCCTTTGAGATTTCCTCCTGTCTTTGGTGATTTTGGACAATTGGCGACTTAATGCTCAGCACTACCACAAAACAAACATTTACCCAACTTCCTCCAGCAATCGTTCTCAGAGTGGTTGAATTTACCACAATACCCACAAGTGACTTGAGGAGTCACAGCCGATCCAGTAGAAGGTGCTTCCCTAACTTGAGTTGTCCCACTACGGCCCCCTCTAGTTAGAGTTCCCCTAGAAGCTCCAGTAATCCTTGCTCCTCCATCTCCTCTTCCCGCTTTGGAAGGTTGTACATTCTTACTAGCCTGTCCAGAAGTTCGGCTAGAAAAGTTCCGTTTTCTGTTGTGGAAGTCTCTCACTTGAGATCTTGCACTCTCAACCCTCTGTGCTTTCTCTAAAACCTCCGTAAATGTAGAGATTTGGGCCGCCGCTAAGCCCTCCTGGATTTCCACATTAAGTCCCTGAACAAACCGTCTAATCCTCTTTCGTTCATTGACCACTAGCTCAGGGGCATACTTGGAAAGCTTAGTGAATTTCCCCTCGTACTCTGCTACGGTAAGGGTTCCTTGTTTCAACTTATTAAATTCATCCTCCCTCTTCTTTTGGATTAAGGGTGGGAGAAATTTCTCATTAAACTCCCTCGTGAAGTTGTCCCAAGTCCAGGGGGTTTGAGTTCTCTTCCATTTTCCTTTTGTCAGATCCCACCAAGCACAGGCTACTCCCTCAAATTGAAAAGCGGCAAAATTCACTCGCCTCTCCTCAATGTAATCAAGAGCAGCAAATATGTTAGTTAGTCTCTCAAGCCAATTCTCTGCTACCTCGGGATCCGGTTCACCCATAAACTTAGGCGGGTTGAACTTTAGTAATCTCTCCAAGGCTCTATCCTCTCCTCTTTCCTGACCCCCAAATTGGTTAAACGGTCCAGAGCCTTGTCTATCAGCTAAGCGCTCTAGAATATCAGTCAACCTATTAATGGCAGTCACCACTTGATTACCCTCAATATTTTCCTGACCTTGGGTCGGTCCAGTTGCTGATCCCTGGTCACCTCTTTGAGGTTGGGCCTGTCTAGTCCCTCGCCCACGACCTCGACCACGGTCTCGACCACCTCTTAGTCCTTCCATAATCTAGGCGTGCCTAGTGCAAGAAATAAATAAATTATGCGATGCAAAGTAGATGATAGGAACCAATCAAGAAAACATCGGAAATAACAATAATTTACATTCATTAGCATATCAAGTTCATACAATTAGCAAGTCATGGGGTAGTCACAAAAATATAGCACACAGGTGCCACAAGAGTACTTTTAGTCACAGAAGACTAAAGTAAACGCAAGTGCCTCAAAAATAGGCCACACAGTCATGCAAAATACAATGGTCCCAGCACTTAGCGTCACCCCAACTAATTCTAGCTATACCAGTCAAAAGAGTCAAAAGAAAGGTCAAACTGCCTAGACCTAGTCCACAGTATGACTATCAGGAGGAACCTCCTCCTCAGGATCCTCCTCCTCAGAGTCCTGAGCTACACCCATCGCCTTATCCACTAGCCTAGTGGCATCAGTTACGATATTGGAAGCCCGACTACGGATCTCCTCCCTCAACCTAGTAAGTTGAGCCCTAGTACTCTGAAGCTCATCACGGACCACTGCAGATGTGGCCACCTCACCCTCGATCACCTCCTCGAACTCGGCAATCCGCTCACCCTGAGCACTAACCATCTGTCTAAGTTCGTCCACCTCTGCCTGAAGATCCCTGTTAAGATCCAATAGCTGACGACGCTCGTCGTCCAGAGCAAGCACAAGGTGGTTCGGGTAAGCAAAGATAACCCTACACGCACATCGGGGATATCTGTTAGATGAAGAATAGCGTACTCGAGCTCCCCCAACTAGAGTCCGATAGTAGATAGGCCTAGGAGGCACTATATGGCCATTCGCATGGCCATTCCCGTCAGCTGTCGGAACTCCATTTTCGTTTTCCATCCCTGCAAAATAATAGCACTTTTCGGGTTAAAAATTTAAATCACTATTTAGTTCGGATGTCGTTTAAGCATGCCTAACCCAATCACTAGTATACCCCAAATACCTCTTAAGGTATAACTTAATTATCCGGTTTCAGATCTTAAGGGTAGAGTATCTAATATGTCTCACATATAGATCTCTAATCTAGCGCTAACCTAGCGCTCTGATACCAACTGTGACGCCCCCACTTCTCCCTAAAGCGAACCAAAGGGTATCCGCGGTACGCCTGCCTAGCTCTCGCCAGGACTCAAGCAATTTCATTCAAACTTAATGCCAGACCGAACGTCACAACCAGATAGAATAACATAAACACAATAATGCGGAAGCGTTCAAACTTAACAATCATCCATTATCCAACCCATACATGGGGTGTTCAAAATACAACTCAAATCCCAAATATACGTCAGACCCAAATATTACACTTCAATTCCAAAAGTACAACCCGAACCAAGGGCATAGCCAAAATATAATAGAAACCCTAAAATAAAAGTACATCAAGAGGGTTTCTCCACATTTTCCCGAGATTCAATCCTGTTAAGGAAAACAAATTTATAGGGTGAGCAAAACGCTCGTGAGGCCAAGATCACACATGCAAGCACGTAGTTCAAATAACAATCTCAATTACGAGCTAAACAATAATATATTTCAATAATTGACAATTCACCAAAGGAAATTTATCAGAAACAATTCAAGAATATAGTAGCTCTCAGGAGCTAAGTTCCACTTGCTTTGCCAATGTCACTCGTATACCTTCCCCCGATGACACTCCGTCAACTGGGTCGGTATTTTCAATCCGTAGATCACCACTTACTTCTTTCCGTCCACCGAACACCCACTCGGGCCCGCAAGACATGTATGAGGCAATACTCCACGAGTATGCCAAGCAAGACCTCTCAATAGGTCGAGCTTATTTGTCTCATGGCACGCCTAGATTCCCGACCAAACCCATGCCGGCTCGAGTCCCAGGTCAGCCTATGAGTTTGGGCGTCCCCCATTTACAATTGTGTGTCGAGGAGATTCACTCCAGCGACGTATGCAACCATTGCATTCAATATCATTCAATATCATTTATTCAAATGAGAACGAGTGAGATAAAGTACACACTCGTCTCCATTCCTAAAATCAGTAATCATTCATAACAGTTAAGCACGTATCAAGTACTCATACACTTGACACTCACCAAGTATTAAGTGCAAGTAAGGTCAAGGAAAGTTCAAGCGTCCACCGTGGGATCCTCTTGAAGGTCCTCGTGTGCGGCTGAGCAAATAATAGTGAATTATTATTCACACAACCCAATTATCGAGAAATAATTCGTGCACTATTATAATCTAGGGAATTTTGTGAAAAGGAACCTTAATTACTTGTAAATCGAGGTTCGAGTGGCGTTTCATAAAGTACAGGAGCATTTGGGTTTTTATCTTGGAAATCGAGGTTAAAACGTTTGCATAATGTCGAAAGAATAAAGAGTTCTTGAAAAACTTTATTTCCTTGAAAGTTGGAAAATTTCAGTTTTGATATGGATCTTTGAAAAATTGTATCTCACTCGATACAAGTTTAAAAATGAAAAACTTTATACCGTTGGAAACCTCTTGGAAAGTACTAAAAGTTCTTAGAAGACACTTTTCCATGAATCTATGTGAGAAGTACTCAAAAATGAGCTTGAAATCACTGTTCCAGAATGTTCAGGATTGAGCCGGGGTTGGTTTTTCGCTAACTTTGAAAATTTGGCAGAATCCACTCGTTGCAAACCTGACTTTGAAATTTATAAATCAATTAGAGGTGCAAGTAAGGTTTAGGACAGAACAAGCGGATCGAGAATCGGAGTTTCGAGCACCAAGATATGGTAGCTCAAAGTTGGGGAAAATTCAAGACTGTTGAACAATTTCCAGATTTGGGTTTCCGACTTTGGACCTTTAGTTAAGTGTCGAAACGGACTTGGATTGGTACCAAATTTTTCAGTATAGTACTCCTATATGAAGGGTATCTCTCTATCAAATTTCGTGGAAAAATACCTTCGGGAAGGTGGTTAATCAATCAACCAAAGTTTTGAAATTACTAAGGCAAAACTGCCTTTAGCTCCATTTCTCTCCGTTTCCAAACATTCGGCTAAGGAAAACCTCCAAACATGGTTCATTTGTGCAAGAAAAGTCTAAGAAACATACATGGTACATTTGGTTGGTGTTTAGAACCAAGAAATTCATTTAGTAAGACCACAACAAGTCTCACATCAAATCTGTCCAAATCCAAGGGTTTTCAAGAACAGGGCAGTCACCGTATTTTGATCATGACTCACTCAATTTAACTCGGAATTGAGCATGGTTGATAGTGTTGGAAAATACATTCATAGGGCTAAAATTTCTCAAAAGAAAACGTTTTGAAATTCAGTACACAACTAGCTCGAAATCGAGCTTCAAATCACAGCTTCTTTATTTCATTCCAGCAGAACAGAGAAACAGAACAGCTGAATTCAAAAGAGTGGTGCGGCTCACATACATGGAATCAGAATCTTCATTTTATACCGTTGGAAAGGTGTGGATGTCTAGTTTCAAATACCACTGACGGTACTTGATTTTGACGTCGGAGGACAGAGTTACGGCCGAAACACTATCGTTGGACAGAGCTACACGGAAACAGTTTTCCAGCTTGACTAGTTTCACAAAGAAATTCATTTGCCCAACCAAACCTCAATATTTTTCAATGAAAATTTTTATACAACTACTACAACATGTAAACAACACAATCAAGCCATTAAATCCTCAAATTTTTGCATTAAAGTGGCCGAACAAAACAGGGACAAAATGGTCAGATTTGGCCTTTGCACCCATCATGAGTTTCCATCAATTTTCCACCAATAATCCACTAGTTTAAGCACTAATCCAACATTATAAACATCATCAAGCATGAGATCAGCCATCAACACAGAGGTGGGAGTTCATAGAGCCCACCTTCCAATTTTTCCAACAACGACAACAACCCATATGAAAATAAGAGCTTAAAGGTATACTAGAACTTCCAAAAATCGAAATTTGAAAGCTTGATCATTACTTACTCTAGTTGATGTCCAAGGCAGAGATTTTTGGTCCTTTTTGCTTCAGAAAAACCGTGAGTTTTAGCTCCCTTTTGCAGCTCAAAGTGGTGTCCAAGTGTAGAGCTAAGTGTATGTGAAGTTTGGTGTGAATCTATGAAGGTTTGGTGCAAGAATTTGGAGATGGAAAAATTTGAGAAGCCTTGGTTGTTTTTGCTGCTTGGGTGCCGGCTGCTCTAGTGAGGAAGAGAGAGAGAGTCGGTTATGCTTTAGCTTCCAAGAGGAGCTTAATTTGTGTGGTGTAAAATGGAGCAAAAGTCAACTCTCAATAGCGCGCGTACGCGAGCGATTCGGGCTCGATTCCTTTCGAGTTTATTTCACTAGTGCACTAAACCTCTAATGCACTTATATTCATATAAATATTATTCACTCTTAATTGTCCCAAAATAATGGTCTAAAGTCCCTCAATTAAGAGCGCGCGTGAAAACGCGTATTTCCAATTTAGGCGCGATAAAATGAAACCTTCAAGAAATTCTTGTAACAATCGTACCACTAACTATCACTTGAGTACTTAAACCTAAATTTACCTATTTTAAGACCATTGTACAAGTCTCCAATATTCCAAGCTTATCGTACTCTCAAGCAGATAAATTTTCCAAGCACTATTCACTATTTTCACTAAACGCGCTTCCGGAAATTAATTTTTGAAACGAGACACTATAAAATTATAATAAAATATATTTTGGTCCAATAAGACTAGAAAATATTATTCGTGGCAAAAATCCAAATAATAATTAATCGAGCCAAAATTAGGGCTAAAAAATAATAGTTTTTACGAGTCCTCACAATATATATATTTATTATTATAGGTACATGATAATACTATATACTATCTATTAACAGCCTTTACTTGTATAATGTATTAATAGTATATAGCATTTATCTATATAATATATAATTTTATAAACAAATTTAGTATTCGAATGCAGTAATACAATAGCTTATGTCGTTTTACCAAATTTGAATTCGAAATCAATTATTATCAAGTTGAAAATCTCATTACCTATTTCATACTATATTTGAATTCAGTGAATTTGGTAAATACCAAATTTGTACCAAATACCAAATACCCGATTTCAAATTACCAAATTAAATTTGAAATCGGGTATGAATTTGGTACATACCAAATTTGCTCACCCGTAACAAAGACTGCAAGGTGTCTGTTATATACACAAATCTGTGAAGGAACTATTTAATCTTTTTTGCTTCAACAACTTTTTAATACCTAATAAATATGTCGATAATGGAGAATGACGTACTTTGTCAAATTATTATGCGAGTTTAGATTTAAAAAAAAAGGATCTAAATAGGATCTGCGTGTTATTTTTTCCTCCTTTTTTTGACGAATTGCCAAAGTGTGATAGTTAAATAACTATAATAACAAATTAAAATTTATCACCATGGACATTGACTTTTTATAATAAAATTAAACATTTAGAGTAATTCAATTAGTTATTTTGCATAAGATCATTATAGTTTTTCACAATCGTACCTTCCTCTCTTTAATGAAACTGTAAAAGAAAAAATGAACTTTTCTTCCTCAAAGGTTGAGTTGATAACCAATTTCATCCTCAAAGTTTCACCAAGAATACATTTCATCCTCAAAGTTCCTGAATTTTGGCCAATTAGGGACAATTGATAGAATAACACTCCATTTGGACGGAAAGCTGCACGCAAGAAGCATGCCCCGTTAGAACCAATTTTGCACCCAACAAAAAACGAGTAAAACCTGTTCTTGCTCCATTTATGTCCTCTCCGCTCCTCTACTTGTTGTAGTCGTAAAAAAATTTCTAGCCACCCTTACCATTCTAAATCTAGTCATTTGCTGGCAAAAAGGTTGACATAAATGGTCGACATCCACTTATTTATGGGTTATAGATGAATTGGATTTGAGTATCTATCCAAACACATTAAATTAGCCCAGCCCATTTAATTTAATTTAATTTTTATTTTTTACCTATCAAAAAAATATATAATAGAGGAAACCCTATTTGCAAAAATAGAGGAAAGTCATAAAAAGCTGGTAGGTTGTTGTTTCTTTATCTTGTATAGAAGCTATCAAATGTTTATAACTTTAATTTTAGGGATAATTTCAGAAACCTCAAAGGAGGTTTTTGACTATTGCAGGTAGGTCCCCTCTAATTTAAAAGATTACACCTACCTTCTCTACCATTAGCATTTCAGTAACAATATAAACCCACTATGCTAAATTTATCCTAAAAACCCTAAAATACCCCTTTGTTAGTTAGAAAGGGGGAAAACTCACTCATGAATTTCTTCCACATCGCGACTATTGCAATCGGCATAACTACCACCCTAACGAAGTCAATAAGCCACTTTAACTTAATCCTCATATTCTAATAATTTCGAAAGCCCAACTTTGCAGGTCTAAAGTTTCCTGTGCAAATCAATTATGACAATTAACATTTGCATTCAACCTAATCTTTATCTTCAATTTTTTTTGCCTAAATTTTGCATCTAAATTGACCAATGTCATTATTCAAACAATCAAAATGGATGCAATCTTGTTGATGCTAAAATAATCTAACCCACCAAGAATACCAACATGGAGCAACCAAAAACAACATTAAAGACCACATTCTATGTTTTTGGGCAAATTTGATTATAGTTCTTATATACCAAAATTCTTTTTTTTTTTTGCACAATTGGTATAATAGTGTAATCTTCCTCAATCTATGTTTCTTTTTTAGTTATCATTTTTATTTTCTTGTTTATACTCTGTATCACCACCATTCTTTTCATCTTCATTTAGTTTGACAATAAATATGCTTTGACAACTTGTCGTTTAGCAATTTCAATTCAATAATACTTACAAAAAAGGAAAACAAAAAAAAAAGAGGGTCTATTTCCATGATAATGAGGATTCGGGATGTATTAGATGGTTGTGTAGATGGCGACTATAGAAAAAAATTGGACTATGAAATACAGGGGAGAAAAGATAAGAGAAAGGATCGAAGAGAGAGAATAAGAGTTTGTTTTGTGTGGTAGCCGTTGTTTAAAAATGAAAGATTAGTCTTAGTTGTAGGTTTTTTAGAAATTATCTATAAGTGAAGGATATTATAGCCATTTTACTGCATGAATGGAGGATAGTGTAATTATTCAAAACTAGGGAGGTGAGTGAAATTGTCAGAAACCTCAGGGGGAGGTTTTTGAAATTATCCCTTTCATTTATCTTGTCCAAAAATTATCACCTCTTTATAACTTCTTTTTTTACCTTCTCTAGAAATGAAAAAAATACTAGCTATGCATGGGATTCTTTATGGCCTTCTTTTATTTCCCATAAACTATCAGCTGTTTGTTGCTTTCGTCCATTTGAAAAAACTACTAGTTTATTTATGGGTATGATTTTCAGTTCCAACCTAAAATAGGCATTATATAAAAAAAACCACCTGTTGTTTTTTATCTTCATGCTGATTTACATGTCAATAAGGTAAGAAGGAATATGTTGGTAGAGTTTTTTGCCTTAAATTTTAACAATTCGAAGTAGCAACCAAACTGGATATTGTAAACAAATTAATATAACCAACTAAAACAATCAAAAGAGAAGAGGCATAGGCTTGTCAAAAGTGCATTTGAAGTGGTCCTTGACATGGCTCCTATTGAATATGGACCATAAACAAAATAAAGCAATGGTACAAAATTTAGAATCCAAAAGTTATAACACTAGTGTCTGCACTTCCGAACGGGTTTTATCCCTTTTTTGTTGGTTCTAACAAAGCATACTTCTCACATGCAACTTTCCGTCCAAATTGAGTGTTATTCTGTCAATTGTCCCTAATTGGCCAAAATTCAGGAACTTTGAGGATGAAATGTATTCTTGGTGAAGCTTTGAGGACGAAATTGGTCATCAACCCAACCTTTGAGGATGAAAAGTGCATTTTTCCGTAAATATTATTTTAAATAATAAAAATTATGGTTTCAAGTCACACATCCTAAGAGAATAAAAGTGCAAATGGGCTTAGGAATAGTACAATTGGTCTCCTATTGATACCTTTAGTAGGTGTCCTTTTTAGTCATTTCATACTTTTTGGTGGGACTGCTGGGCTTTGCTGGAGCTAATTATGCTCACCATGTCAGCAAATTATGTGGTGCTTCTCATATGCTTTTGCCACATGGATTTTTTGATCTTTTTTTTTTAATGAAACGATAAGATTTTTCCATTCACTAAAAGGAATTTACATGTGCGAACAAAGGCTCGAAAAGCTTTACAACTAGTGCTCAATTGCACTGAGGAAAATACTATTCCTCATCCACAAGAATGCCTAAGGCATAAGAACTTAATCTTTTACAATTTGTCATATTTTCTTCACTGACCAGCTCAAAAGAGCACATGCAAAACATCTTCTGCAATTCAGTAATATCATCAATCAGTGTAGTTAAACGGCTTTCTGAGGAGCTCTGATGCCTTAACTGTCTCAGTAATTCCTTGTTGTGGGAAAGGATTTTAATTCTGTCCCAATGTTGTTCCATAGCTTTACTTAAGACCAGTTTGACTACGACCGCATCATCAAGGATCTTGGTTCCGAGTGTTCTCTCCTTTAGTGTCCATTCGACAATCCTTGTGTGTTGGTATGTCCTAGCTATAGCTCCAACTCCAAGTGAAAGCTGTCTTTGCTGGCTTGTTGTATTCACTTCTAGTATTATGATCCCCTCATCTTCATGCTCCTGCTGATGTACTGATTGGTTGGTAGTTGTTTCTCCTGTGCTCATTTTGTCCTTAGTTTTTCCTAGTTCCTCTTGTTCCAGCCACTCCTTCTGAGCCTTGTTCAAAGTCTTCACTGGTGGAAATCTGCTTTGGTTTTCAAATTCCTTCTTATTTCTTTCTTTCCACACATGCCACAGAATATTTGCAGTCAAACCAATATGATGTGCCCCTTCTGGTCTCCTCGAATATTTTGCTCCACCATCGTTTGAAGTCTCCTTGTTGATCTCTAGCTCCATCCCATTGTATAGGGGCCACTTTCCAAATATCCAAGGTATGCGGGCAGCTTAAGAGTAGATGTTCCACTATTTCCTGGTTCTCCCCACAGGCTCTACATATTGGATCTCCCATTCCTGTCCTTTTGAAGACTGCTTCTCTGACTGGCAATGCCCCTTGGATGCACTTCCAAATAAACAACTTAATCTTTTGTTTTATGTTGAGCTTCCAAAGAGTATTCCACATCTGCTTCAGCTGTTGACTTCCTTCCATTATGCTTGGACCAGCTTCTCCTGATTTTGCCTTCTCAATGCTGTCATTTTCTTCCATCAGAAGTTTGTATCCAGAATTTACAGAGTAACAGCCTCCTGCATTGTGTTGCCAAAAATAGCAATCCTCTCTACCTACTAGACTGATAGGGATGCTCAAAATCCTCTCTGCATCACTTTGGTTAAAAACTCTAAAAATGGTGTTTCTGTCCCATCTTTTTTGAATGATAAGCTCATGCACCATCTTCACTCTGAAATGTTACAGTTTGAATTGTCTTCTCCATATAACAACAAAAGGAAACAAAAAATAATAATTGTGGGTGCAACCCAAACATCTGACGGTAAGTGATGACTGACTGTTGTCTACAACCTTGTTACCAATGTCACTTCCCAAATAGAACCTCCTCCACTATCACAGACTTTTATGATTTATTTTTTTATTTTTCTTTATTTTCCCATCTATTGTTGAACTGAATATTCAAAAGAAGATGAATTATGATTTCATAATTTTTGTCTTTTTTCCTTATAAAAAGTTCGATTTTTAAGCTTGATTTGTATGGATTTTTTTTCCCTTATAAAAAATTCCTCACTCTCTTTGTGTAATTTTTCATGTATTAGCTCAACGATAATAACAAATATCATGAAGAACTATGATGATTATTGCTGTTGAATCATAAAGTATTAATGTGAAAGCATCTATAGAAAGACTCTTATGTATGTAAATATAACAGTTTACTATTAGTTTGGATAATCACTATTTCTTTTTAACTTTAATGTGTTCAACTGCAGCAATACTGTGTTTTTAATTTATCATGACCCTTTTGACCATGTACCAATTGTCATATCTAGGCAACCTCGCGCCTCGCGCGAGACCCAAATTAACTAGTTTTAGATATAAAAAGAGGGAGTTTAGTTTAATGACAGTTTTTTTGGTCCCCTATGGACACCTTGAGTGGGTGGACAGTTTTGTGAATTCAATTGTGTATGCTATCGGTCAAGGTTAGTTTCAATTATGGTCCAAATATTTTTTGTGACTATGTTATCCTTATAAGTCAATTATACCTTTTGTTTCTTCTATAATCTGTTTTGATTGAGATAATTTTTGAGTCGTTGACAATTATATACTAAGTTGAATCTAGGCTTGCTTTCTGGTACGTGTTATCCAAGTTGGCTGCCCATAGTTATGCTAGTGGCCAAAATTTGGGTAGATTCGGTTTTTAAAAACCCAATGATCCAAATTATGTCATACCACTTTACCAAGTATTGTGGCACCATTTGAACTATTAGGTTTTTTAATATTTGGTCTACCCAAGTGTGAGCCCATACAGTGCTTTTTTACCTACATCCTGTTATTATTTAATTCTCCCAAAAAAAACTTATTCTCTTAACTCAAATCTCTCTAAATACAAAACCAATTAATAAAAGCATAAAAGCTCCAAGATTCAATTTAATTTTCCTCAATCCTTTGGATTTGAACCTCCAGTGGTGTGCTTAAAGCTAATATTCTTTACAACTGTTTTAATAGTTGCATGGAGTAATTAAATTCAAAGCTTGGTATAAAAAAGTCGGTGCTTTGAATAACTTAGTCATTAATTATAAAAAACTGGACCTTATTGTTTGTTACATGTATACATCGAACTTATATTCCTTAGTTTTCCAAAAAAAGGGAAAAAAAGAGACTTATACTCTTTAGAATAGCTGCTTAAGTGCAATAATTTAATTATATAAACTGTACTAATTAATGTGTAGCTATGTTTGATTGATGAATAGATTTAATACTTGCAGTTGCACTACTTTAATATTGCTAAATCAATGATCATTAATCTTAATTGCTTTCAGTTAAAAATTAAATTACATTAATTGAAATGGTATATGCACAAGTTCGGTGTATGCTTGTATATCACCAAAAAGTTTCAGCTTATTCAAGTCAATTTCAAATTTCTCTTTTCAATGTTCCATTGGTTTCTCAACTATGAGATTGCATCTCCTAGATGGTTGCAACTTGCAATCTGTAATGTCTTAGAAGTAAATATCTTGCACTCAAATAAACCCTCCAATTTATGGACACTTAGGAACAAAATTAGCTGTGGAAATAAGAAAATTTCAAATTAGTCGTCTGTCAATAGCTTTCTTCCTATGTGGTTGCTAATAAATCAACTTTGTTTGGATGATAACTGCTGTTGAAATATGAGATGCCATTTTAATTATTCTTGGTGACTAGGTGCCATACATTGATTGTCTAATTGTTTAGCTTTGGAATCATGTTGGTTTCCAAGTTATTACTCAAATAACGATACTTTTTCATATAGCTCTCGACCAATGATGCAATTGAAAGAATGCACTTCATGAATGCAATTTTAACAAACAATGCATTCACTAAGTATGACTTTCAGTCTTTGAAAAGAGATTTTAACACTCTCACTATTCGATAAGTTTTTTCAAAAATCATCACTCCTTGGAAATTTATTTGGATTTTTAATCCCATATATGAGTCTTGTGCATGCAAGTTAAATTCTTTCAAAAAAATTTGGATCTATCTTATGTAAAATGCAATAAAGGTATGTTTTAGTTTTCAAAACTTCCTGCTAACTCTCAAATTTGGTACCTTAGTACACTCTTATTGCTTTACAAGCTTCACTAATCTATGAATATTCTGTTCCATTCTTTATATGCACGAATTCTTTTATAGCTTCCATCATCATGCATTGTGTGACGTCCCAACAAACTAGTCTGTAAGTCACAATTAGTCTTGTGACTAGATACATGGTGAAACACAATGAAAAGTCACTAGGAGGTCAAAAATTTTTTTGTGACTTGTATCATAGTTTTTACGATCAAATTTGTTAGTCACAGTAACTACTTTTTCTTATGGATGTAATTCCTTCACTATTTTTACATAGGTAACGAAGTTCACATACCTTAATTTCTTATACAGACTTAAAATGCATAGTAGGTCATACACAAGTATATATATTAGGCAAAATACATATTCAAGAAAGGGCAATGGGCTGGTACAGTTGTGTGATATATTTTATTGATGCACAACAGCACAATACTAGTGTTTTTTTGAATTAAAAGTTAATATATACGAACAAAATATTGCATAAATCCGGGTTAGTATATAGCGATTGTATACCAACGCCACCAAGATCAATAGTACTAGATCGATGTCCCTCATTAAGTGTGTGTGACAAGTTAAAAAACAGAAAGTGAATACTATAACGGTATAACCCAACATTTATTTATAAGACTAAAGCTTAGTTTTCAAGATAATATATTTTGCGACATTTAAAGCCTTTGATTTCCAGTTTTTCACATTGTTCCTTGATTCTTTTCGTTTTGTCCTTGCTATGGTACAAGTCACTTAACTTCTAATATCTACCACCTAAAAATACAGTCATTACATATTAATGCCAAGGTTGCTGAGGTACAAGTCCCTTGACTTCTAGTACCTATAGCATTTAGAAAAGCGGTAATAAAATTAATAATGAAGTAACAAAATCATAATCGGGTGTCTCCATTCAAACGAGGGAAGAAAAGAAAGAACGAAATGAAGGAGAGGCCGGAAGGCAGAGAAAAGACTCAAGTCAATCAGGCTCAACAATTGGAAGAAGAACGAAACGAAGTTAGAGGCCGGGACGTAAGGAGAAGACTTGAATCGATCAGGTTCGACGACTGGGAGAATCAAAACAAAATCAATGCCAAGGGACAAACTCTCCAGTAACTCCATAAGAGGTCTACAAATCATGCCATACCCCTTTATGAATCTTCTGTAATACCAGTTAAACCAAAAACCCTCTATGTTCTTGTATTGAATCAAGAGAAGGGCACTGCGATCACTCCAGTTTAGAAACATTTATACTGACTCCTTCCATGATGGCATGTCCTAGGTATGCTATGTCACGTTCCGTGCCTGGAACATAGTACTGCCATACCCTGTGGTTAATCCATAAGATACAAGGCACAAAACTAAACTAATTTAAATTCCATGAAATATAAAACAATTCACCTTCATAATCAACATTTCCTTCACAACTATAGGAGATTTCATTTCACAAGTTCATCGAAGGATCCAACCTAATAAAAATATATAATCAACCATTTTCAAATACTTACATTGTTAGATTCATGAGTAAGAGATTATGTCCCACATTGGAGAAAGAGTGATTAATATATAAGTAAGGACCCAAGACTTAATAGTTTAAGCTTTTGGGTCAAAGTTGAGTTTCTAATTTACATATTAAGTTCTTTGATGAATTCTTTCGAGATGTTTCTCCCTAACAAATGGTATCAGAGCTTCTAGTCGTGAGGCTGGGCTACTTATAGGCAATTGGATTCTTCTCGAAATTGAGTCGGTGAAAATTCTCTTCTTGGTGATAAACCGAAGTGCCAAAGATTTTGGCTGGTTTTGAATCAAGTGCGCATGGGTTTGGCAGGGGATCCGGTAGGTGTTATACCAAGGAGCCAAGAGTTGGCGAAGGTCTGAAATCTAGTTTGGATGTTGAAGAAGAGTAGGTCCATGATTGGAAAAAAAAAAGTGATCTTAGGTGATAAGATAGACTTGCGTTGAGTATTAAAGTGGGTTTGAAGAAGAGCTTACAAACTCGGGTTTAATGTGAAGGGTTACTCATGAAGGAGAAGATTTGTTAGATTCATGAGTAAAGAATTATGTCTCACATTAGTTTAAGAGATAGAGAAAAAACAGTTAATATGTAAACAAGGGTTCGAGACCTAATAGCTTAAGCTTTTGAATCAAAATTGAGTTCCTGACTTATATATTAGGTTTTTTGGTGGATTCTCTCAATGTGTTTTCCCCTAACATACATAACTAAGCAAATGTCGAACATCAAATATAAATTCTCATTCCTTTATTGCAATCAGCTCTCCATTAGGATCAAGGTCTAAACACCCCAAATCCTGGACCTGAACCTCTTTAGATATGCTATAGTCTCTGCAAAATAATAACAACTGGAGTGAGCAACAACTTGGTCAATAATACACGTACTTTCTTAATGGCCCAAGCACGTTAATATACATAATACAATTCAAATATTCTTTGATACTTATATATATAACTTCACAAAGTGTGGTCAATGTAAGCAATTCAATGGCAAGACATGATCATCATCAATATTCAAATACAATGCATGCATCACAATGTTCAAAATGATAAATGAGTTCATGATATAAAGTTGACCATTGACATTGGATACCCACAATTTAAGGTGCTAAATATCCTATAATTAGCCCTTCAATGATGCTAACTACCGTACGGTTAACTTGTTCAATGATATCTATAATATCCATTTCATCAATGCTCCCATCAAAAGTAATCTTATACGAGAGCTCAACAATGTGGCATTCATCATTCTCATTCGATAACAATTTTTTCATTTATAACACATCCATAATATCCATATACTCATGCTATTTCAATCATTATTATATAAAAAGTATGATGAGTCTTAACAATAGGAAGTATACGAGTGTAAACATATTTTGATTTTAGTTTTTTATGTCTAAATTATCCTCATGTCTTTTAATTAGAGTTATTGCATGGCTTTTAATTAGACTTATTGTATTTCAATCAACACAACAATAAGAAAAATGAAAATTTTTAATAAATTACATCTAAAAAATGTTGGTAATTTAAATTAAAAATTGCCTCTTTACAACTATATTCACCAATTATTTCCACCATCTACAATTATTGTATGTATCAGAATTATCTCCAACTATTATATTCTTAAGAGTGATATTTGAAGTTTTATATACGCATTGGTTTAGAAGAAAATCATGATTAATAAGAAGATAAAAAGTTATGAACAATTATCAAGATGACAAAGGGTTAAATTGATGATAAAATTCACTATATTATATCATATTGATTAAGAAAACTCCAAAAAATTATTAATAATTATAAAAAAATAATAGAAAAGGTTTACAAATACTCAAATTGATAACAATTTGTTATCCAAATCAGAATGTTTTAGCATATATTTTGCTCATGATTTTGTTGTATGCACTAATTTGACACATTATAGAAAATTTTCTCTTCTTACTAATCACAATCCAAGTAAAATATGCAACAACTTAATTTAGATATGATAGTCTTCTATTTTCAAAGTTTTTGTAATTGTAAAATGCACAATAAACTTTTAATCACTGACAGGTGTCGAGCCTGTGCAATAATAAAAACCTACTCAACAAAAATATAAATTTTGTATATAGCGGTGAGTAGGGTCGAATCCACAGGGACTGGGGATAAATCGTTTCTTTTAGAGTTCATTGCATGGGGGATTTTTGAAAAATATAAAATAACTAATAAACCAACTAATGAAACAACTAACAGAAACAAACAGGAATTAATCAATAACAAGTACGACTCTAGCCAAAGGTGCAACTTTTCAGACACGGTCCATTCAACTAATCATCGATACAATGATAATTCAATTACTCATTAATAGATTGGTTATAGTTGCCATACATGCGATAAACAACCAATCTTTCCTTACTTTTTTAATAGTCAAGGTACGACCGTTGACTATTTTTCTAACTAAGAAATAACCCTAAGTACGACCGTAGGATTCAATTTCTCAATTGCATTGAGAATTAGAAAAGTCCAATCCTAACCAACAAATACGCTACGAGCATTTGTTTAAATTAGATCATAAGTTTCCCTAACATGGGGCCACTCACACTAGTCGCCACTGGTATTAACCAATCAAACAATTACAGATTTAACCGGTTAATTTGGCAGTAGATTATTAGGTTAATTCGAACATCGGGCCTTTGACATTCAAATAACAGAACAATCATAAGAAATTAAATCAGAAAACGTACGAATACCAATGAATAAAAGAAATAAGTAAAATAATTCGATCTCACAGATGTTTGGTACCACATCTTCAAGTTGACCTTCGACTATAAAAGAAGATTAGTGGCTCATCATTGGGAAAGATCCCAATGTGATGCCGTGGAAGAAAGCCTCGGACATGCGGCCAACCAAAACAAAGATAATAACTAATCTCCGCGACTCATCACTATTGCCTCCCCTCTTCTACTAATACTAGTAGTTTTCTGTTGTATTCACTAGCCGAAGAAAAGAAAACAATAAAAATAGAATTCTACTTGAAAAAGGAAAAATCCCAAGATAATGCTAATTGTTTCCTAATAAAACATCAAATAAAAAGTGGTAGTTTCCAAATTTTCATCCAATACTCCACGTAGATTCCATCTTGAATTGGGAAACTCTTGAAAAATCACCTCTTTTATTACTTTTTGCTCCACCTTCCCACAATTGGCACAAAATACCAAATATAAGTAGAATCGATCAATTAATACAATATTTGGTAATATAAACAAGGGAAACAATCATAAAATTAATGATAAAAATGTAACCTATCAATCACTTTATATATAAATGTACAATGTACAATAAACTTTTAATTGCTTTGTATATCATAAACGTTTTGTACAACTATCAATTTTTAAATTTTGTTTATTATAGTTCCTTAATTTATATTATGCCAATAATGAAAGTTTTATACAAAAATTTAGTAAATTAAATGTTTTATATCTTGGGAAAATTATTCATGTGTAAAACACTTGACTTATTACAAGTATACAAAATAGTCTTTTAAAGTCACGAGAGGTTAACAAGTACAATTTCAAAAAATCAAGGATACATGTATCACCTACTTACACCATGTGAGCTTGCTTCCAACTCACATGAAATAGTGTAGATTTAACCAAAAAAAAAAACCTTACAAGAAATAGTGTAGATTTAATTTTTACACTTTTGATAGTTAAATAATAAAGGAGGTTTAGTAGTGTTTGTAGTTGTCTATTCTTCCCTGTAAGTTCGACCCTTAATACCCTATACTCAATTTCGATCCATAGACTTGCGATAAATTGCGTGTGAGGTAGTTAGAAATTTAGATATAAAATATGACTATGGATTGAGCTTAATTTTGTATGCATATCCCACACTCGTCAAGATGTTTCAAAATAAGAAATTGTATCAATTATGTGTTGCAGTTAATGTTTAATGTTTCGTATTAGTGACTTTAACTATTAGTAATTGGTTAAAGGTGTTTGATATTTGTGTGTGTGTGTATATAGAGGACACAATTCGTGATGATATTGAATTTAGTTTGATTGAAGATTGGATCATTCATTTCATATTTCATAGCATAGAAAATATTTCAAATATGCATACATGATCCACTTTACATATATCAAAATAAAACATTCACTTGAGACAATTTCTATATAGCATTTCAAAAACACAGAGAGGTAAGCACCACTTACATCAAATCGCTTAATTGAAGACTTTCTTAACATGTCCTTGAATTGACCTCCAACCTATAACTAGTGATATACATATCTCAATTAATTCATTTGTCCTATTCTTAAAGTGCCCATTTCTATCTTAGATAGCCTTAGAAAACATGTCTAAGCCTTTTAGAAAAGTAAGCGATAAGTTTCCTAAATGGAAAGCTTCATTTTTCAGCAAGGTTTCTGATTTAGAAAGTTTTCCTTTTAGGAAAGTTATTTATTTATTTATTTATTCATTTTTGTTTATAGCTTATTCATGTATTTGTGTATTTAACTTATTTACTCATTGGTTTTATAAGAAGTGTTGAATTTATTTATTTTATTTAATATATATAGATTATTTATTTATTTAACTTACTTATTCAATTATTTATTTAAGTACTTCAGTCATTATTTATTTAAGGTTTATTATTTATTTTTGTGGGAACGGGCCGTGTTAGTTTAAAATTTAACTTAAATTTGAGTTTGGTCCTATAGTGTGTCCTACTATAAAATGTATTTCTTTTTATACGATTGGATTTAAAGAAAACTTTGAACATTTGATATTATTATTGAGTTTAGTTATCAAAATTTTGATTATTATAATAACATTTGGAAATTAAAATTTTTTTAAAATATATAATGAACTGGGCCCTTAGATTCCATGATTAAAGGCGAGGCCATTTGAAAATACTTCATTCTTATTTTTATGTTTAATAAAATAAGTTCATCGTATTTACTTGGACAAGTTTAATAAGGTCCTATTTGGTAACTTAGTTTAGCACTTAAATTTAATGAATTCAGATATTAACATAATCAAATCGTTTGATAACGAAAAATTGAACATTTGAATTAATTAAGTGGTATCGAATTTTCTAGGCAAAACTTGCTCCCAAAATTAAGTGATAAGTTATTCACTTATCACTGAATGTGATATGAACTTAAATGTATTAGATTTAATGTTTAACAATTTAATAACTTAATGGATTCAGATTTCAGATTTCAAATTTCAAACTTCAGTTTTCAAATTTCAGTTTTATCAAACGCACCCTAAGTCTAAAAATTTGTTTCCTAAATAAATTGGTTGGCCCATTGTCGGTTTTAAAAGAAATGACCAAAAGTTTAATTAAAGCCCAATTTCTTTCTGCCCAAATGAGTCTTTAGCTATAATTAACCTTTAACCCAAAGATTTAAATGGATTTAAATATGCAAGCCCATATTACTTGACCCAATCCAAAGCAATTAGATCCGTCACTAAAATTTTGATCCATTTTCACCAAATCTTCTTACCCGTTTACCCAAAAGTTTGACCTATATTCACTAAAAACCTGACCCATAGACAAAATGGATCGTCTTCTCCAAAATTCCCAAAAAAACTAAATTCTAACTTATCAAACCCTAAAACGCAAACCCGAACACTAATTGCTTCCATCTACCATTATTACCATCATTGTCATCATTTTTGTCAGCGTCACCATCATCATTGTGCCACCAGCTCTTTTAGAGAAACAATAGCAGCAGCGACCGCTTGCTGCTCTGCTGCTTTTTGTTACTACAACTTTAACAACCGCGACGATTCTGATTCGCTTAAACCGTCAGCTAGAATGTGTGCTGACAACTTGGAGGATAGAGGAGGTTCATCTGACCCCCTTCTGCATCGAAGCACTCCTGGTTCTTTATAGAAAAAAGGACCCCACAGATTTTGTTCTCTTCAACAAAGGCCAGAAATAGTGTTTTTCCTACCAGATTTAATCCAGAATTCACAAAACTAGCTTAGGAAAGTTTTCCTTACTCTTCTAAAGAAATTTGAGTGAATGAAAGTAATAATCATGGCCATAATTCATCCATTCTTCTATAAATATAAACATGAAAGTAGATATAATATGGTAACAAATTATTAATACATGTAAACAAATAATCTTTATTTTGTAGAAGATTTACTTGGTTAAAATGTGGTACCAGGTTTTCTTGAAGATTGTCTTTATTTCTTCCTTCTCCCACGCTGAAGTATTTCTTTAGTTTGGTAAAAGTTTTTGAAGAACGTTATCAGATGCAGATGAAACACAAGGGAAGTTACGTTATTTGGTTTGAAGGAGGTAGTTTTATGAAGTTGGATATTTGATCTTCAAGACGTGATTTAAGTAACTACCCATTATGTGACAGCCCCACCTCACCCTAAGGCGAACCAAAGGATTTGGCGGACCGCCTGCCCAGCTCTCGCATGGACTACGGATCCGGAACGGACATAAACCCTTCCAAACGCTCAAAAGAACTTCAAAAAGGTAACATTCCGAACCAAATAAGCCAAAGTAAAAGATACAATCAATCTTTGGTACAGCGTTCCCACGAAAATCAAAACGAAATGGAAGAGCCGCTGCTACGCCACAGTCCATCTCAGTTCCAGTACACTTTGTTTAACATGAGAGAATGTACATGCCCAAATATATGTCACATAAACATGAGGAAACACTTCAAAATATACATAGTAGTAAGTTTACAAACCAAAAGGAAACATTGTATTAAAATACATTTAGGGTTTCCAACTTCCATGGAGCTATACAAAAGGGTGTTTATACAGGCTCAATTCATTCTTCAAAATGATCATTGGTCCAAAAGATAGTTCCCTGTAAGGAAAACAAGGATAACGGGACGGGGTGAGCTAAAAGCTCAATGAGGTACCAAAAGTATAAACGGTAGGAACAGTAGAACTCATGAAAATCACTTTTAAGGCACATATTCACATCAAATACAAGAGATGAAAGAACACCACAATGTAAAGGATACAGGTGGCTCTCAGGAGCCAAATCTCCGTTGCAATACTTGATCCAGCCTCATTGACCCTCCGTCAACGTTCAAATGAAGGAACCAGTCCCGTAGAACACCACTTTAACGCCAAAATTCCGTTCACCAAACATACCCCTTACCGGGCCCGAACGCCAAACAGGAACAGGAATGGTAATACTCGAGTATACCGGAATCAAGAGTCTTAATACCCAAAAATTCCCCAGGAACAGGCACCCATGGATTGTCAATTACCTCGACCAAGCCCTTGCTGGCTCGATTTAATTAACTCCCCATGAGGTTGAGCTCAGGTTTAACTAGAAAATTGCTGGACTCACTTCCAAACGACATCATAACAAGTGCAAGTAACAGGTTCAAGTTCATAACAGGTACAAGTAATAGATTTCAGTTTATACAGGACAGGCAAGAGAACGAGTGTGATAAAGTACACCCTCGTTCATTCAAAATAACAGAGTTCACAGTTATCCATGTCACAAATTTCAAGTATAGAGAAACCAATTAAACAACAATCCAGGGGAGTGGCACACTCACCTATTAAGGTGAAATAACGTCCAGAATATCTTTCCGAGTAACCCTCTCAATCACCGATGAACCCTAAGGTTAATCAAGAGAACATATTACAGTTCCTCCAACAAAAGTTAGGTGAATCGAAGACAATTTAAATATTACTAGTACAAAGTATAAATATGATTTTGAAAGTGAAAAGAGTACATTTAAACCAAAGGATATGCGTAAAATATTTGAAAAACTCATGCTCGCTCGTAAAACTTTGAAATATCCATTTGAGTCGAAGAAATGAAGAAAACGTATTTCTATTAGTCGTAAATTTCTTTTTTTCCAAGTGTACAAGTTTCGGCCAGATTCGACCTTATATACCTCGATAAAAGAGGACACAAATATCTTCGATGGTTCATATGGTATTTGCTCTCAAATCGTTACCTAATCCTCGAGTGTAAATTTGGGCAGCACGCCCTTTGTATTTACCTATTTTCCAGCCACTTATGGCTTCATTATTTTTCTCAATCAATCCCAAAGTCATACACAATATAAATTCATCACAACAGCCGTTCAATAGGCTCAAAGTCATCCAAGTACAAGATTTAGTTAGGAAAATGATCAGAAATAAGCTTTAAGCTAAGGAACCAAAAAGGCAGATTCACCGCTACTTAGCGTATCGGACATAACCGAAACTACGCTTATTGGATTGAAGTGCAGGTTATACCGTTTCGAAGCTAAGACAGAGGGCTATAACTTTGATGAAGACTACTTAGTCCAGTTCACATCCTAACTAGGTCAAAGTTACCAAAACAACCCCAGATTTTCCAGTTCGAAGCTCACTGTGAAATTCAACTAGCAGTCCTGATTCATTCAATCTTATCTCAGCACACACAACTCCGATTCAGGTAATTCCAAAGCCATTTGAAAGCTAAGATAAAAGGATATAATTCTTAAGAAGACATCGACAACCAAATCAGTAGTATTCCCGGTCAAACCAACAAATTACAGAAGCTGATTATCAGTTTCGGACAGAAACAGGGCAGCATGGGTATTTCGGTCTTTTCACAGGCTACGTTGCTCCGATTGAGCTGTAATTTTTCAGAAAACTATAAAACATCATTCTATACAACTTTTATGTTTTGAGCTAAGGCTAATTCGACCTCTAACTAGGGGTAACAGTACCGGGTAGAATAGGGGAAATTGAAACCCTAATCTGGAATTTTCCGCACAACATGGAAATTTTCCGCAATTAACTACAATTTACGCACTATGGCTTCATTCTAGACTATCCCAAGCCATCATCCATAGCCACACCATACTAAACATATAAAAACAGAAAAAATCAAGAATAAATATAAAATTCACCAATCTCTACCAAAAGTCAAGAATTCTTCCACAAAATCACTTATTCAACTACTATCAATCACTAATTGAACATTATCAAGATCAAAGGAAAGATTCCTTAACCACTCACCTTGTAAACTCAAGAAAGGAAGCAACTTAGCACCTTTGCTCCTCAAACCACTTCACCACTCACCTTAATTCTACCAAGGGAAAGGTTTTTATGGAGCAAATCAAAGTTTTAACGGTTGGTTTGTGAGATCAAGGCAAGAAATTGAAGAAAGAAGTTGGAAGTTTTCTCTTCTTTTTCCTCCAAGAAAGTCGGCCAAGAGAGGGAGAAATAAGATGAGTTTTTAGTTAATTTTTGGTTAATTAGTAAAGGTAAGTAAGATGTCAAAGTCAAGAATTACTCACAAGGTGACACTTGTCACCCTTATTTAATGCAACTCTATCCTTTTGTCTCTCCAATGATAATCCATTTAGATAACTTCTAATTATCTCTTAACACCTGATAAATTAGACTCGGTATACACAACTTAACCTAATTGGCCGAATTTTATCGAACTTACTGCACTAGTGGGTCCCACATCCGGTATACGCTCTTAATTTCTCAAAAACTAACTAATACTAGGAAAATAATTTTAGAACTATATTTACTCATAAAAGTTATCTAGAAAATTTTTCTAATAAAGAAAATATAGAAAAGGCATGCAATTAAATAAAATAAAGTCTAGAAAATAAGAAAATCCACGGGTTCTCACACATTATCTAGTAGTGATTGAATAATGAAATGTTATTAGGGTAAATTATCTATTAGGTAAATAACTTATTACTTTGTTGTTTTGGTAAATTAGCATTATTAATTAATAAAATAAATTTCATTTTATAAAAATTAAGAAAAAAATGTGAGGTTTCATATTCTACCCCTCTTAAATAAAGTTTCATCTTCGAAACTTCTTTTTTTTTTTGAATGAAAATCAGGTCATTTATACAAAGTAGGTACACCTTAAGTAACAGCGTAATATTGGAATTTGTAAAAAATTTTCCTTGTTGATTTGAAGCATTAATCGTGTTAGTAAAAACCATCTCAATGCTCAATTTATGGTAAGACATATTAAAATACTCAAAATTTATGTGCGAACTATGGTCAAATTTCTCATATCCAAAATAATATGTTTGGCAACCCATAAGGAAAATGTTTAATTATTTTGAAGATTTCTAGACTTACACAAATTTAGGAGGTTGAGTGTATTTGAAAATATATAAGTCATGAAATGGTGTTCCCTTTTTCTCATTTTACTTATTTATTATTATTATTGTTATTATTATTATTATTTATTTTTGTATATATAGACATAAAATATATATATTATTATTTTCATTTATTTTTTTTTTCAAAAACTATACTTCAGAGCAATTAACTAAGGACTAGATTAGTTGAAATTTGAAAATGCATCATGCATTTATTTCCATGAATTGAATGGATGAACACTAAATCTTATAAGAAATCTCGAAGAATAGCATTTGTCAACTTGTAAACATAAGGAAATTCACTAGCAACAACAATGCTACCTATAAAAAATACTCCTAACTCTATTTATTTCAATCTCTACTAATAATTTATTCCTAACAGAACTCCTATGATGTTAAAGATGCTGTGAATCACTATGGGTCCATACCATCACCTAAATCTCCCTCCATGGGTATCTCTTGCTCCACTACCATGACATTTCCATTCTCACTGTTATCTATATTTTCAGTATCCAGCCAAAAAGTATCCATATATAGGACATCCTTAACACCATCCTCAATAGCACTGAAATAATTCATTTTCTTCATATATTTAGCCCTCAACACTTGATATGTTGTGTCTTTCTCGATGATTTGGCTATTTCTCTCATTACCAGACGTTCCCAATAACTAGTCTCGAATATCAAGCTCTCAATATCTATTCGTAATTGGATACCTTCAATCATCAGATTTTGAATTTCCGCCTCTAAATCTTCAGTCCTATTCTTCATATTTGCCACATCATTCTTCAATTTTTCCATTTTACGTCCCATCAGTCCTTTTGCTTTCTCTATCTCAGTGTTCACACCTCGCAGTCTCTTGATCTCCTCACGTAGGGCATCAGCCATTTTCTTCTGGATAAGTATCTCATGATTTTTCTCCTTAAGCATCCCTTTTGATTTCTTATCTAAATCTCTTGCAACATTCTCCATCTTTTGAGCAGTATTCATCCAAACTACAAGCAACCCCCAGATATCCGACCTTGACTCTTCAAGCTACCTAGCTCTGATCTTCAGGGATTCATTCTCTTTCCTTAAGTGCCTGATATCACATCATGTCACTCCTACTGGGCAGTTGCATTTCTCTCCTAGGCTATGAGGTATCTCTTCTTGGGCTATTGTATTGACTCTCTCAGGTTTGCTTCCTCCTTCATCTGATTTGACAGTTATCTTTTCAATCTCCGCCAATCTGTGCTTCACTGTAGGACATCTGTCACCATCAGCCATGACCTACAAAGGGAAACAAATACCACAAATTCTATCAGTACACTTTCAACTTAAAGCACACATACAACCATAAATTGATCACTACCATAATAAAAAATAATCTTTAATCATAATTGTTTCAACTTGATATGTACATACCATTACCCTAAACATTTCATCTTGATATATCAACTACCAAAAACCATAATGATCATCGTCCTAGTACACATTTTGTCCCCACTTATAACTTATTACTCTAATATTGCCAATGTGACTGAAGTCCCTTATTTCTCTTAAAATTTTTTTTATCTAACTTATTCTAATTCATAAAATCATTAATTCCTCAAACATCATCCTACATACTTCCGAATCATACAACCTAGGCTCTAATACCATTAAATGTGAAGTCCCAAATTCGGATTCTTGGATCGAGTTTGCAACGTGGCACGCCATACTCATGAGACCTTACTCCCATGAATACAAGGCATCATGACCATAAATTATAAATTTCAATAAAATTTAAAATTTACAATTACTAAATGAATACACAGTTCACCAAATACATCTACAAAATTCTTTGCTTTGATTTCTTAGAATTTAAACATCTTCCCATTCATCTCTCTTTCTTATCTTCTAAACATACATGATCTAGCTTTCTTGATCTATAAGAAAATAATGAGATATGGGTTGAGTGATGTATGCCTAATAGATAGTATTTACTCTTCTGCCATATCATGTAACTATATACATACTATATATATTTACAAATTTAGTCACACCATTCCACATATGTACATCAAATAAAAATATTTGGCATCATTTCATATATTATATAAACATATTTCATTAAAGGTGAGTCGCATATATATAAGTGGCATCCATTCAACATGGCACTTAGCCCCACAGGTTCTAGAAGTGGCTCCACTGAACGTGGCATGGAAACACATAACATGACATGATCACATTTGTAGACAATTCTTGAAAATCATAAAATATATCAATCAAGTCATCTCATTTCATAAAACAGAACTCGTAAATAAGTACATGCAATATCAAACTTCTAAGTACTCAGTCTAGATATTAAATCCTTTCTAAGGAGGCGATCAAGACATTCCGCGTCAACCCCTTGGCCACATGACATAACATAACATAGGTCAATCGACAGGGCACAATGGCTACCATGACCATCATAATCGATTAATCATTTTCCTTGATCTTCACTTGGACATCATACATGATAGGACTATAACCCCTATCGTTTATTTCATAATTGTTCAGATCTCATTTCATACATCACATTTATTTTCTTTCATTCTATGATAATATACCACTCATTTCATATTTCATAGTATAGCAAAACATTTCAATTAGGCATATATGGCTCATTTTACATGTATCAAAATAAAACATTCAATTGAGAAAATTCATATTTAGCATTTCGAAAATACAAAGGTGTAAACACCACCTACCTCAAACTACTTAATTTAAGAGATCATTAATGTGTCATTGAATTCGTCTCCAACCTATAATTAGTGACACATATACCTTAATTAGCTTATTTGTCCTATTCTTAAAGTGTTCATTTCTATCTTGGATAACCTTAGAAAACATGTCTGGACTTTTTAGAAAAAGTAAGTGACAAGTTTTCTAAAATGGAATGTTTCCTTTTCAACAAGTTTTCTAATTTAGAAAGTTTCCCTATTTAGAAGGTTTTTCATTTTAGAAAAAAGCCCCATAACTTGGTTATCCATAAAATAGGTATTATTTATTTATTATTCATTCATTATTTATTTATTTATGTATATAGCTTATTCATGTATTTATATACTCCCTCCGTCCCATTGAAAGTGTCATATATTCCTTTTTTGGCTGTCCCAAAATATTTGTTATGTTTAACATTTCTAACTACTTTATAATATGAAATTTCCCTCATAACCTTCATTAATAATGCATAAAGACAAATATGATAGGATTGCTTTCTACTTTTTACTTTGACCAGTACAAAATTAAGGGCAAAAGTGGAACAAAAGAAAAAAAAATTGATAGAGTGTACTATGCATAAAAAACACATATCTCCAAACATGACTAAATATATGGGATGGAGGGAGTATTTAACTTATTTACTTATTGGTTTTAATAAGTATTGAAATTTACTTATTTTATTTAATATTGATATATATATATATGTATATATTAGTTAATTATTTATTTAACTTATTTATTCAATTTTTATTATTTATTTTTATAGAAATGGACCGCGTTAGTTTAATATTTAATTTAAATTTGGGTTTGATCTTATAGTGCATCCTACTATAAAATGTATTTCTTTTTGCACAATTGGATTTAAAGAATACTTTGAACGTTTGATATTATTATTGAGTTTAATTATCAAAATTTTGATTATTATAATAACTTTTGGATGTTAAAACTTTTTAAAAATAAATAAAGAATTGGACCCTTAGATTCCATGATTAAAGGTGAAGCTTGTTTGAAAATACTTTATTCTTGTTTTTAAGTATAATAAAACAAGTCCATTGTATTTATTTGGACAAGTTTAATAAGTCCAAAAAATTGATTCCTAAATAAATTGGTTGGTTCATTATCAGTTTTAAAAGAAATGACCTGAAGTTTACCTAAAGCCCAATTCCTTTTGGCCCAAATGAGTATTTAGTTCTAATTAACCTTTAGACTAAAGACTTAAATGTGCAAGTCCACATTATTGAACCAATCCAAAATAATCAAATCCATCACTAAAATTTTGACTCATTTTCACCAAATCTTCCGACCGTTTATCCAAAATTTTGACCCATATTTACTAAAAACCCAACCCATAGGCGAAATGGGTCATCTTATCTAACATCCCCAAATCAACCAAAATCGAACTATCAAACCCTAAAACACAAACCCTAACACCAATCGCTTCCATCAACCATCATTGCCATCATTTCTATCAGCGTCACCATCATCATTTCCAGTAGCTCTCCTAGAGAAACAGCAATAGTAGCGGCTGTGCGCTGCTCTGCTGCTTTTTGTTGCTACAGCTTTAACAACAAAGGCCGGCAACTTGGATGATGGAGGAGACCCTCTTACATCGAAGCACTCCTACTCCTTTTTTTTCAAAACACCCCATAGATTTCATTCACTTCAACTAAGGCCAGAAATAGTGTTTTTCCTACCTGAATTAGTCTAGAATTCACAAAACTAGCCTAGGAAAGTTTTCCTTATTATTCTAAGAAAATTTGAGTGGAGGAAAGTAATAATCATTGCCATAATTCATCCATTCTTCTGTAAATATAAACATGAAAAGAGATATAATATGGTAACAAATTATTGATACATGTAAACAAAATAATCTTTAATTTGTTAAAAACTTACTTGGTTAAAGCATAGTACCGAGTTTTCTTGAAAATTGTCTTTATTTCTTCCTTCTCCCACACTGAAGTATTTCTTTAGTTTGGTAAAAGTTTCTGAGGTACATTATCAAGAGAAAACAAAAGGAAAGGTCGCGTTAATTGGTTTGGAGGAGGTAGTTTTATGAAGTTGGTTATTTGATCTTCAAGGCATGATTTAAGTAACTATCCATTATTTGGTAGTGGTTGAATAAGAATAGGTTACTAGGGTAAATTATCCATTAGGTAAATAACTTATTAGTTTGTTGTTTTGGTAAATTAGCATTATTAATTAATAAAATAAATTTCATTATACAAACAAATTAAGAAAAAATGCGGGGTTTCACATTGTCAGAGTCTCTTCTATACAACCTCTCACTCACCACCTCCACACATGCACACTAGTAGACCAGTAATTCTAAAATCAATAAGACTATAGATAAGAACTTACATAAAAATAAAGCCAGTTTCTATGACTACACCATCGATCTTGGCTGAAAAGGAAAAATATAGAAAGAGTTTCTTAAAAGGAAAAAGGTTTACAAGGAAAAATTGCAGCAAGGGGTGCTAATTTAAGGGTTCTAAAACTTAAAGATATCAACAAAATCAAGAAATTTATAGAAAGTATGCTACCCAAATTCGAGTTCTTGGTGTTAGAGCTCTATTGACGATTGACGCTTAGAATAGAAGTTGATGTGTTTTCAGTACAGCAATGGAGTGTTCTATTTTGATACTCAAACACAATGGAGCAAATGGTAGAGTGAAGAAGAGTTGATGTGTTTTTTATCCTATTAGATATTAAAATGACATAGTTTCAGGATTTGCTTTACTTACAACTAGTTTGGGAGATGTGATTTGATAAGAAAAGAAAATTAAGTGTGAGAACGGAAAACTTTTTTGTTGTTTACGACATTGATTATCCCAAATAATGAAAAATTTTCATCTGATTTGAAAATATTTCTTTTGACAAAAACTTTTTGCCCATTTTTGGACTAATTTAGACGGAAAGCTGAGAAAGTCTAGTAAATTTTTCTAAATGTCAATTCTATACTTAAATCATAATTGAACAAAATTTTAATAACATATATATCCAAAATTATTCTCTTTCTTTCCAAATTCTCAAACAACATCAAAATCACTTCTTTTCTTCTTTTGTCTTTTCTTTTCTTTCATAACTTAAGTTTTCTCTTTCTTTCTTTTCTATCCTATACTCCCAAACTAGTTGTTAAAGTTTGAAACCTACCTAAACCCCCCTCCCCAAAATAAAAAGAGAGGGAAACTTTAAGTTGGAGGGACGTCCAACCAAATGGAAAGAGGGAAACCTTAAATTGGATTTGGAGGGAAGAAATTTTCATTGGCACCAAAACTTTTTCTTACATATGAAATTTTAAAAACAAATGAGAAATAAAAAGTGATATTTTGTTTAATTTATAATAGTAATTAGATAAATTTAAATTTATTTCAAGTAGTTCAAAAAAATATTTCACAAATTTAATATTAATTCACCTTTTAAATTGAACTTTCATGACAACAAAAATGACCTTTAACGACGTTTAAAGGTGTCAGTATAGATAATCTAAACTGACACTTTACTTTTCCTCACACCTCAGACAAGTGTTGTCCCTTCCAATGTGAGGATAGGCTCGTAGCATTCAAATGTGTCAGAAAAACTATACTATTATAGCATCCCATTTTCCAACAAAAATCTCTTTTCTTGACAATCGAAAGTGTCAGGATATTGTCGAAGTTGTTGAGTTATGCTAACACTTTTAACTGCCAGGAGTTTTTTTTTCTTTTTTTTTTAAATAAAGAAGTAACCCGGTTGTGCTCCCTGCCATACATTCCGTCAATCAGATACCCAAAGGACTTGTAAAATTATCCCAAAGAACAGAATGCATGTAGTAATTTAAAAGCAAAAGTCAATGCTCAAATATCATTTGTTGAACTAAAAGTCAGCAACAAGTACTAACATAGATAATCAAAAGCCAAAACCAACACCAGCTAATGTAACTAATTGTCTACACTGTCAGTATATAACAGCCAAAACCAACATTTAAGGTCCCAAATAGAAGTTCCTTTATCTCTGGAACCTTGGTGCTCAATGCGTCGTTAAGCAAAGTCTTGAACAGGAGCAGAAAGCTGCTGCCTATTCATGTACTGCTTGGATGTAATCTGTTGCTGCCTGTTTCAAGCCTTAAGACTTGGATAGCACTGCAAGAAGGAACCACGCATGGTGGTTTTTCAACTCTAGTCGGAGAGCAGTCATCAACAAGCTTCTTGCAATAGGAAGATTCTGTCTACCCAATTTTATCAGCACTGCAGTACTTGAGACAATGCTTGGTACATAATCTGGCTCTATGGAGAGTGAAACTGAGAATGCAACAAGAGCTTCCTTGTATTGTTCTTGAGCTTCAAATGATTTACCTGCAGATATATACCAAAAATGACTCCCTGGTCACTTTAAAACCAGAATTTACTGAAGTTTCTATCACTTAATAATGGCAAAGCATGGAAATTGCCTTTCAAACCTTTTGTATGCCAACCCCGAGAGTTGAAAATATTAGTTGCCTTTGTTTTACTGATGCATATGTCTGCATCAGGCCATGTTTCGAGGTCTAAGTAGATTCTAGCCAAATCTAGCCAAGCTTCTCCTTCCAATTTTCTAATTGATATTACCTGCAAATTCCGCAAAAAGAAACTTTGAGGCAGAAGTTTATCTTCCACAATTTACCTCTAGAGCAAGAGAATGTTATTATGCATTAGTTCTTGCTGAACGACAAAGGGATTTTTAGACTTCCAACTTCATATTTCCATATCCTTCAACTTAACAGCAGCTTTATCTAGTAGTAGTATCATACAACAAGAACTAAGGAAGTGCTAGATTTCAGGCTCTAATATTTGTACATAGGGAGTCTCGAAGAGAAATTTCAACAATTTGTTAACCTCATTTCATTTAATTCTTTTTTTCTCTAAGAAAAAACAGGCACGTGAACCTACCTCTTCGCTGCTGTTTGGAGCTTGAAGTTCGGTTTGTGATTGAACCAAAGCTAGCAAAATCCTGTAGGTCTCTATGGCTTGCTTGGGCTGTTCTTGAGCTATTTCAAGAATGGCTTTCAACCGTAGAAGTTCTAGCTGTTCAATCCTTTCAGTCTCATCTAGAGCAAGGTCAACTATGGACTCAACATCTTGAAGTCTCTGCTGGGCAGATACAATTAGAGCCAATAATTTCCAACCTTTTGCGCAGCTCCCACTCAACATGTTTGAATACGAAATTGCATTATCAAAAGCTGAAACCAAATTTCTTTGGAAGGCATTCTCCAAACCAAGATTTAACATGATCTCAGGGTCCTCCTTGTCAATATGAGCTGCATGATTCAGAGAGTTTAGTGATTCTCTTTGGAAAATACTCTTTTAGTGTTTGAACTGCAAATTCTTGCTGCATCATAGTGTCTAAAAGTTTGGCAAATAATGAACTGCAGCATACCAAATCCATTACAAGCATTGCAAACCCCATATTGGTCGTAGCAAAAGGTACATAAAAAGGATTCATCTTCCTGTATGACACCGTCAAAGCTTCTATTGCATCATTAAAAACCTACTCAGTTAAGCCAAAAGGGCATAGGAAGAAATATCAGCGGGCAGGGGGAAGAAACGAAGCATAAGAAGCTAAAGAACCAAGCAAAAAAAAGCTATATATTTCCATTATGGTGCTTCTATTTTGGCTGACCGACAACCAAAGGGCCAATTGATATTAGCTAAGGTAAGGAAAAACATCTTAAAAAGATAAATAAAAAGGGATTTAAAAAATCTGTAATATTCTTCACTTTCTCACCTAATACATGGAAGTAATGTTCAGGTTGATCGTTTTACAAAAAAGAAAGGGAAAAAATGCCATTTAGCATTACCAAACCACAATAGACAAGCTAAAGAAATAATAAAAAAAATGTAATACATTTCTACTATGGTGCCTCTGTTTTGGCTGACCCAAAACCAAAGGGCCAGGTAAGATAATAACAAGTTAAGAAAAAATAAAGAAGAATGGACTGCAAATATCAAAATAAAAAGGCAAGTAAGAAATAGTTATCATATGCAAATAGTCCCAAAATCAGAGTAACCCAAAGGAGAACTTCTTATGTTGCCTGACCGCAAGCAGAATGCAAGAATAAAGAAAAATAGGTTCATAAAAACCTGCAATATTCTTCATCAAGAACAATGTTCAGGTTGGTTGGTCATTTAACGGTAAAAAAAAGTAAGGAGAAAATTGCATTTAACGGTATGAAACCACAACAGACATGGGAAGATGAATCCTCCCAAATTTTATCAAAGGTATAAAAGGCAATGACACCAAATTAGCATAACCAAAGATATCCTTACTAAGAACAAACGATGAACAAACAATAGGCATCCCAAAATACATGGGGATTATAGCAGCAATCTTCTCACTGATGACCCAAAATCCAGTAAAACGCCTGCAAAAATCAAAATGGAAAAAGAAAATAAGAACAGAAGCAGTGAGATGGTTAACCTAAGCAAATGGTCCCAAAATAAAGCCGCAAATGATTTATGCAATGCCTTAAAAGCAAAGGAGGAATATAAATTTCAGGTGCAAATGAGAATGAAGCAGTGACAAACCCAAGGAAAACGTACCCTTCTTGGCAATTGAAGAAAAGAACGAGAAGAAAGAGAAGAATATGGAATAATTTAAATGAGAAAGAAAAAGGAAGGATGCGATGAGGGATTGGAGATTGGAGACCCAGAGGAAGAAAGGAGTGTTAGGGTGGTTATTTATATTTAATTTTTGGTGAAAACCATCACCTATTAAACCCAAAATCTATATGGCGATTATTAAGAAATAAATCAACAGTAAAAATTGCGGAAGGGTACCTGAATTCATATCAACAACTTGATATTTGAATCTCCAAAGATATTGGGGTGATCTTCTGTAAGGATCGAAAACAATCTAAGAGGGGGTGAATTAGATTGATTAAGAAACTATTCAGATTATGGGCACTTTTTTGCTTAATATGAAATTTACCCTCTTTTCTAAGTAATCATACAATGAATCAATCAATGAAGGAACAATATCACTTGAGAGAAGTAGAAGAGATATGCAATTTAAGAATCATAAGATAATAATCAATAAATAAGAAGGGAAGAGTTGCAAACCAATTGACTACCAAGCTCCTCTTGAGCTCGAAGTTCAATTCACAAAACAAGCTTCTTCAAGTTGGTGAAATACAACCAATCTTGTGTACAAAGAAATGTTCACTTCCTCCTTGCCCCAAACTTCACTCAGTCAAGTTAGGAAGTTTTACTATCCCTCAGTACAACCCTCTCAGAGCTATACTATTGAAGTATTCACTCACAAATGAAAAACTTACAATAAACTTCACACTACCAAGACTACAAATCTTCTTTGGTGAGTGTTTTCTCACTAAAACTACTCTAGATCTTTTGTATCTTCAGTCTGCAAAAGTTATTTGAAATTTCCGACCATACTCTATTTATAGGAGACCAAAAAAGTGTTTCATTAATGCTTCCAACGGATAGAAAGTAGCTGAACAGTCAACTAGCCATTGGGAGTATCGGACGTCCGGTACATCCGAAGCATGCGTCCAATAGCAGGCAGTAAGTTTGAAAAATCTTTTTTAATTCTATCGGACGTCCGGTGCTTGCGTCCTAAAGCAGATAATGAGTTAGAAGGAATATTTCAATTCTATCGGACGTCCGGTATTGTCTTTGTGAGCATCCGACAGATTTCGTCGAATTTGAAGGATCCTATTGGACGTCCGATGCTTGTGTCCGATCGAGATCAGTGAGTTAGGGGGAATGTCTTATTTCCTTCGGACGTCCGGTGATGGAGTTTTTCATGCGTTCGAAGTTACACAATGATTATCGGACGTCCAATCCTGTCTTCACAAGCGTCCGACATCTTTCAGCAACCTTTGTTTCTTTCAATTGCGCTTGATCTTTAAATCTGATTTGCTTCATAATTGAAAGTATATCTTGAAAAGATATTAGTATCATCCATTTGTTTTGTAAACATCAAAAGTTAGGGACTAAGATCAACATTCTCCCCCTTTTAGATAATGACAAAACAATAGATGGAAGAAAGAAAAAGATTGAGCATATGAGCATAAACTCCCCCTCACTCATTGCACAAAAATTTTTAAGAGCCAAACTTATAATCTCAAAAAAACTCCCCCTTTCACATAGCATCAATTTCTCCCACTTTTTGTCATCATAAGATGAGAGTAAAATCCAGTAATCATAATCCATAATGTAGTTGCCATAACAGAGAATCCAAAATACTAATAAAAAATAAAGAAATGATACCAAAATTCAGCAATCATCAACATACCAACATCAATCATCAGCCAAAAATAGAGAATTAATACCAAAAGAAGTACCAAACAAAAAAGTATCAATCAAAATACATTAACAATTCAACTAGAAGCCATCAATATTAACCAAGATCCATTAGTATAGAGTACTTGAAACATCAAAAGATACATCCTAATATGAAGTGTAAATGACCCTAGAGTGTGTAAAGTGTAATCACAAAATTTCAGAAAGTCACAACATTTGAATTCCGAACAATTGACACTTCTAATTTTAACAATATTCAAACCAAGCAGATTTTGATCTTTTACAAATAGGGAAACAAAATTTTTTGAAAGTATCGTCTTTATGAGTAAGAAAAATCACCCAAATGTATCTAGAATGATTATCAATAATGACTAAATAATATCTCTTACCACCCAAATTAGCAAATTGTGTAGGACCAAACAAATTAAGATGTAAAAGCTCCAATAGTCTTGAGGTAGAAACACATCATCTCCAAATGTCACTTTGTCACTAGACTTTGGTTTGAATTTGATGAATTGTGATGGATCACCAGTCATGTGTCTTGAATATTCACTGTCTATGAACCACTTAGATTCCTTAATGATGTTCACCAGGTTCACCTATTCAAGAGTTTAAGAACTAATATTTGGTACCCATTAATTTTTGGATCCTTGAGAGTTAGTATCATATCTAACTATCCACATGCATTTCATGCCTCTTCTTATTAGCATCATATCTAACTATCTACATGCATTTCATGCCTCTTCTTATATTCTTTCTCACATAGCAATCACTTTTCATGTGACCTTTTTGATAATAAAAATTACACATAACCAAAGAGTTATTTACATGAACAGGTTTAATAAATCTTACTAGTTTTTTTTATAAACAACAAAATCATTTGCACCAGAATTTATCTTCTTCTCATAAGTGTCAATATGAGCCTTTGATTCATTCCCTTGAAAATAATTTTATTTTTTATATTGGAGCAACTCATTTAAATCATCCATTCTTCTTTTCAAATTACCTTGTTCCTTTTTGAACAATTCACAAAGTTTTGTTTTTCTATCAAGCTCAAAGTGTAAAGTAGTCTCACCCTTTTTGAAGTAATCATTTTCAGCTTTCAACTTTTTATTTTGTTGAAAAAGATTTGCATTATTTTGAAGCAAAAAACTAATTTTCTATTTTAACTCCTTGTTTCTAATATAAGATTCTTTCAAGTTATCATGCAATTTTTTAATGAAAGATTCAAGATCATCATCACTTTCATCATTACTTTCAAATTGAGAGTTACAAGTTGTTATCTCATCATTTTCAATGGCCATAAAAGCCAATTGAGCAGATTCTTCTTCCTCTTCAATTTCACCATTGGAGTTGCATTCATTCCATGTGAATTGAAAGTTGTTGAATCTTGATTTTTTTCCTTCTTTCTTCTTCATCATTGGACACTCACTCATATAGTGTCCAAATTGACCGCATTCATAGCATTTGTCAGTTTGTTTTTTATTGACCTCTTGCTTGCTTTATTTCTTGCATTGTTGAACTGATTTGGAAATGTATTGTTAGGTCCTCCTTTTTCTGAATCTCCTTTTGTTGAGGATTCTTTTGAAACTTCTTGTGATGAGAGCAAGATCATTGTCATCAACTTTTACATCTTTTCCATCCAAGGAAGCCGAGTCATCTTCATCTTAAGAAGCTTTTAGAGCAATGCCCCTTCTCACTTTTGTATCCTCTTTCACTTGCACCTTAGTCTTAAGTTTCAGCTCATAAGAGGTTAGAGAATTAACAAGAGATTCAATAGGTATAGAATTCAAATCTTTAGTCTCTTCAATGGCAGTCACCTTACTTTCCCAATCCTTGGACAAGGCATTCAAAAATTTTCTGTTTTTCTCACCTAGGGAGTATTCCTTTTCCAACACCTCTAAATTCTTAATGAGGTCATTGAATCTACAATACATCTTGTCAATATTTTCATGAGATTCCATCTTAAATGATTCATACTTGGAAACTATGATAGATTTTTTTTGTTCTCTCACATTTTCACTCCCTTCATGGATTTCTCTTAGTTTATCCCAAATCTCTTTAGCCGACCTACAACCCTTAACCCTAATGGATTCATTCGAATCTAAAATACTATATAACACATTCATAGTCTTGGCATTCAAGGTGAGGTGGGTTCTATTTTCAACAGTCAATTTATTTCTGATTTTTTGTCTTGGTTTATGAGTAATTTCATCTATTATAGAGGCATCATATGGACCTTCTGTGACGACCCCACTTCCCCCTAAGGCGAACCAAAGGGTTGGCGGGTCGCCTGCCCAGCTCTCGCCAGGACTCACACAAGCAAACCAACCAATTATCCACGTATAACTTAAACCAAAACACAATTCGCCATCCGAACATGCCAACCTTTAAGCGACATGAATACTAAAACACATTAACTTCAGAGATAACCTTACCATTGAACATCCACCCGTTCACTCCTAAATACATCTCTGACCAGATCACCACATAATTTCAAATATACAATACAAACCACACAGTAAGTTCATAAAGCTCAACTAAAATTCATACAAGCCAAATCTTAGGGTTTGCACTTTTCCAGCTTCAAGTGACAACCCAAAACGAAGATACAAGTATGATTCGAAATAATATTTACAAAACGATAAGATAGACTTCAAGTCTCTCGATTTCTGGAACCTGTTAAGGAAAACAAATATCGTGTGGTGAGCTAAAGCTCAGTGAGGTTCCGAACACATAGGCAACAAGAAAATCAATGCATTCATTACATATAACCAATAATTCAAGATACAAGTACAAATAAAGCAATAAACACATTCATGAAAAGGATACGGGCTCACAGGGAGCCATATGTTCGTTCGTTCGTTCGTTCGTTCTCCTGACATTTCCCCTTATTCCTCCAGTCATTTGCAAAATGCATTTTGTATAAGTAAAACCCCTCGTTCATTCATTCGTTCATTCCTTTCCTTCACTCCGTCCCTGGCTTTTGGTCAGGCTCCACCAACCTACAGGGTAATACTCGAGTATACCGAAACGTTCACCCAGGTCCCTAATCGCCCGACCGAGTCCGCTTCTGGCTCGAGACGACCGGTAACAAGGGCAATGGCCAGTTCAGCCCCAAAAGGCTTACATTCATGCGCAAGTAACATGTCAATCATCCAATCATTAAAATTTCATAATCATTTAGGCTAAGTGCGATAAAGTACACACTCGCCTTGAAAACTCGTTTTGACAATCATTGAAAGCATTTAACACATTATCAATCAATAAGATCAAGCCAATAAGTCAAGGAAATCTAACAAACAAGGAACACTCACCAAGAGTGAAGTTCAAAGGTCAAGCCGGGAATCGTAGTCCAAGTCCTCGCTATATCCTAAAATATCAAATATTGAAACTATGAGTTTTTATTCAGTTTTTAAGCTTATACACATCGAGGTTTATCTAATATATTACTAGTTTACTTTACCACAGTAAATTCAAAAATCCACTTAGGTTGAAACTTGACAAAAGTAGTAGAAATGTTTCTTATAGTTTTTCTTGAGGTATTTTTCCTTAGTAAAGGGTAACTAGTATTATTTTCTTGAAATAAGTCGACAAATCTCTTAACAACAATGTTAGAAAGTTACTTTGAACATTTCTCTAAAGTTACGGCTTTTGCAAAAATTATCCTTAAAAACTATTTTTCCTAAAATAGGGTTTCTTGCCGAGCAAGTCTTCCAAGCTTTTCACTAAAATTAGTAAAGCTCGTATTTTGGAACTTTTCCTATAGTTAACTATCCAAGTGCAAAGCTTAAAGAAAGAAAAAGAATTAAAATAAGACTTAGAGTTTCCAAAAGCTATAGAACTTATTTACTATAGCTATCAAGGCTAGTTTGAGCTAAAGGAAATTATCCAGTTGGAAAGTTTTAGGCAAAACACTAGATATGGAGTTTTATAATATAATACTAGCTGGAAAATATTTTTGATTAATTTTGATCACAGCTACTCGAGTTCGCAAGGTCGAAACGACTTCCACAGCTCCGATTCCGTTTCGAAATCATATTATGGATCAAATATGGCAAAATCACATAGCAAATCACTAGGGCTTCGTCAATCATTAGCCCTAGATTTCAACAAATGCATTTCTGATAAAAATAAAATGAATGACCAAGGCTTCATCAATCATTAGCACTTGGTTTTAGCAAGCTCAGCTTAAACAAATAAAAATAAAAGCAAGGCCTCCAATAATTTCTAGCAATTAAATTTCATCACCCAGTAATACTTATAAAATCATTCACATGGCCAAGGGCTTCATCAATCATTAGCCCTTGACAACATCAATCACTTCCAACCACAATTCAATCAAGAATTTAAGCCACAAGTAAGCTAAAATCTCAATCCAAATCCAAATTCAGTTTCACGAAGAAACAGAACATTCATACAAAACAGTCTACTTTGAGGATTCACAGACAGCAGTACACATGGAGGAAAAATATGAAATTTCTACAGGACAAAGACCTATGATTCTAGTTTCAAATGCCACTGACGGCGCCTTAAACGGATTTTTCTACTCCAAGATATAAACATTTTATTAAGACTGGTCAGGGACATCCGAAAATCTGAAATTTCAATTTTTCACTTGAGAAAACTCCTTTTTCTCTTTTAACACAAAAATGTTTTTATTCAAACCATCCATACACTTCTTATAGAACTCCACAACAACATATTCCAGGCATTTCCATCCATCATGATTCAAGGAAACATTTAAAAATCGAGCTAAGATTCCAACTCAACCTTTGACTATCACATAAGAAATTCCAGCAATTAATATACTTTAAATCAAATTTTTCGTTGGTTAAAACAGAGTTTTAAGTACTCCATTAGGACATGCAAACACGTAGCTAGCTAGTAAAGATTTCGATATCAAATCCAGATTCAAACAACAATTATACTCATCTAGAACAAATCCAGAAATTCTGTTTAGCTTGACCTCAGTCGAACGTACATGTAGCAGATTTCTACTTCATTTTATTTTTCTGATTTAGACCCATTAATTTGCTACGTGCGAAGCTCAATTATCATGTTATTAACCAGTTAATCATGGTTACAAACTCAAAACAACAAAATTGAATCAAATGAAGCTGTAAAATACAGGACAAGCTCTCGGCTGCAACAATTCATAAAAACAGAATTTTCCTAAGCTCCTTAGTTCATTATCCAATTTTTTCTTCAGTTAAACCCTTGTATTTTGCCCTTAATTCTCACATACACAATTACTGAGTTGATTAACTATCATTCCAGACCAGAAATCAGTTCGGCAGCAGCAATATACATTCATAACTCCAGAATTTGTGCAACTACTCTCGGATAAGCTTGCATGTGATGGATTCTGTCTCATATTTATTTTCCAGCATAATCCAGGCTAATTAATTTCATGCATGACTTTATCATCCTGTTTTCAGGGAATTAAACACAAATACAAACTCTGATCATCCCACAATTAACGAATTAAAGCTACAAAATCCCAGCTCAACACACGGCAGTACCATTTTTCTTCCAAACCAATTTCTGGTAGCTTAAACATCAAATTATCACGTAGCTAGTTACATTTTGTGCTCAGATTATCGCAGCTTAGCTAATTAGAGTTACCAATTACAGCCAAAAATTTCGGCAGCTACAATCCTTACAAACAGATTTTTCTTTTTCTTCCTTAGAACATCATCCGAGCTTAAAGACCTCACATGCAAGTCCAAAGCTTGCTTATACTACCTCTGGTTAACCATTTTTCAGTCCAGAAATTTACCTTACTGGAATCTCACTCACACGACAAAGTGCTGAAGTCAGTCCCTCTCTCTCGGCTCTTGTCCTCACGCACAGATATGTTGGTTCTGGTTAGGGTGTAGTGGTTGCAGCTGGTGGTGGTGGAGGCTGGATGGCAACCGGCTGATCTTGGAGAATGCAGAAGGAAGTTTTCTCACGGTTTCTCCTCCTCTCCTCCCTCTTTGATGCTCGCGGACAAAACCAGAAATGGAATTGCAGCTCTCAGCTTCCTCCCTCACTCTCGGCTATATGGTGCAGCTCACCTTTCCTTCACTCTCGGTCGATGATAACAATGTGAAGGTGGAGTGTTTGTGAGGTTTAAGTGTGCAGGTGGTAAAGATGAGCATTGGCCGGATGGAGAGGTGAATGATCATGGTGTCCGAGGGAGTGTTTGGCGTTGCGTGGAATGGTTATGGCCGTGGGGTGATTATGGTGAAATTGTGAAGGGTAGTTTAGTCTTTTCACTTCTCCTCCTATTATCCACTTAAGACCTTAGTTCTAACTTAGCTCCAAAAATTATCCCCAAGTGTGATTTGAATGCCTAATGATTCGCTAATCTTGCAAGGCTTTGATTATCGGAATTTTTACGTCTTAAGTATGGTTAGAATACTTGTATTGTTTTTATCTAGAATTTATCGGTTGCAAAATAATATTAAGGTTTCTATCTGCACTTAACCTTATTCGAAATTAAAATTAGCTATTGAAAATTAAAGAATTATTTTTAAGGAGTAAACTTAATATAACTCAAGAATTATTACTTTTGTATAATAAAACCGAATAATTCAATATTGGCATAGTTATATTATTTATTTCATAAAAATTATCTTTACACTTTTATTTCAAAACAATTAGTTACAATACTAGAATTCAAAGAAATTAATGATTAGATCAATGAAATAGTTTACCATCGAAATATAAAGTTAATGTAACAAAACTAAGAAGTTTAGTAGTTTAGCACAATTCTTTTATTTTGCACATAACGTTTATTTCTACGCACTTATTTGAAAACAATTAGACTTAGTGCTAAAATTTATTAAAGAATTAAAATGCAAATGAAATATGCACTGATATTTATATGTCTATTTTCAGGGTTCTCACACCTTCATTAACAATAAACCACAGTTCAATATCAATATATTACAAGAAAATAATCATTCTCTCTTTCCAACTCACATAATTTGACCCATTAAATATAGGTGGTCTAATTACAGATTGTCCTTCAAAAAATATGGCATTGTTAGTTGTCATTTTTACTCTTAAGCCGTTTGAACTTAATCTCTAAGAGACCAAATTCTGATACCAATTGTAAGGATCGAAGACAACATAAGAGGAGGGTGAATTAGGTTAATTAAGAAACTAATCAGATTATAGGCACTTTTTTGCTTAATATGAAATTTACTCTCTTTTCTAAGTGATCATACAATGAATTAATCAACGAAGGAATAATATCACTTGAGAGAAGTAGAAGAGATATGCAATTTAAGAATCATAAGATAATAATCAATAAATAAGAAGGGAAGAGTTGCAAACCAATTGACTACCAAGCTCCTCTTGAGCTCGAAGTTCAATTCACAAAACAAGGTTATTCAAGTTAGTGAAATACAACCAATCTTGTGTACAAATGAAGGTTCACTTCCTCCTTACCCCAAGTTTCACTCGATCAAATTAGGAAGTTTTACTATCCCTCAGGACAACTCTCTCAGAGCTACACTATTGAAGTATTCACTCACAAATGAAAAGTTTACAATGAACTTCACACCACCAAGACTACAAATCTTTTTTGGTGAGTGTTTTCTCACTAAAATTACTCTATATCTTTTGTATATTCAGTGTGCAAAAGTTATTTAAAATTTCTGACCATACTCTATTTATAGGAGACTAAAAAGGTGCTTCATTAATGTTTCCAACCGATAGAAAATAGTTGAAAAGTCAACTAGCCGTTGGAAGTATCGGACGTCCGGTACATCCGAAGCATGCGTCTGATAGCAGGCAGTGAGTTTGAAAATTCTTCTTTAATTCTATCGGACGTCCGGTACATCCGAAGCATGCGTCCGATAGCAGGCAGTGAGTTTGAAAATTCTTCTTTAATTCTATCGGACGTCCGGTGCTTGCGTCCGAAAGCAGACAATGAGTTAGAAGGAATATCTCAATTCAATCGGATGTCCGGTATTGTCTTTATGAGCGTCCGACAGCTTTCATCGAATTTGAAGGATCCTATCGGACGTCTTGTACTTCCGTCCGATAGGAAAATGTCTTATTTCTTTCGGACGTTCGGTAATGGAGTTCTTCATGCGTCCGAAGTTAGCAATGATTATCGGACATCCGATCCTGTCTTCACAAGCGTCTGACAGCTTTCAGCAACTTTTGTTTCTTTCAATTGCACTTGATTTTTGAATCTGATTTGCTTCATAACTGAAAGTATATCTTGAAGAGATATTAGTATCATTCATTTGTTTTGTAAACATCAAAAGCTAGGAACTAAGATCAACACCTTCCAGGTCAACACGTATTTGCCAATCCTTTGAGAGAGCTCTGAGTATCTCTCTGGTATCTTTCCTGACGATGGAATATCAGGGAAGAGTTATTTTGTGGTACTAGAAAATATGACAAATAGAATAATACATGTGACTTGGGGACCATAACCTTATTTATAGGTAGCATTCATGTTACCTTTTGGAACCCTGTTTTGAAATCCTATTTCAGCTCATCATAGAAATAGGAACATTTAAGTTTCTACACATTAAAGACCCACATCCTATTAGATACATTAAATTCAAATCATATTTGATCACTTTAATTGGATTTAACCTTATTTGACAGTTTGTAACCCATAATTATTCACATATAAGTCCAACGTTGGATTAAGGATCCAACAATCTCCCACTTGGACTATATGTGTAACCTTATAATTATGTTTTGTAATTAACCGTATGAGTTCAACTTTATTGTCATTACCACAATGTATTTGTAACCAATTCGGTCCATCAATCATACTAATATAGGATCAAAGCGGCCTTTGTTACAATTTCATAAATCGATCTGTCAATGGTCACATATATCGATACAATTGAATGACATAAATCATGATGTAAATGTGTAGTACGAAAATTTTATGTAATGTAACTGTACATCATTTAATAACATGACACCCATAAGAGCAGTATGTTCAAAAAATATTTTGGATGGCAATCCCTTAGTAAGCGAATCCGCAACCAAGGAGTTTGTCCCGATATCCTCTATCGATAACTGTCCATTCTGTACTCTTTTTTTAACAGTCAGAAACTTGATATCTATATGTTTAGATTTCGTCGAGCTCCTGTTATTATTGAAATATAGGACTGTTGACTTATTGTCACAAAATAATTTGAGTGATCTTTCAATATTATCTACTACACGTAATTTTGTTACGAAATTTCGTAATCAAATTTCTTGATTGGATGCCTCATAACAAGTTATAAACTCTGTAGTCACAGTAGAAGATGTTATGAGGGACTGTTTAACACTTTTTAAGGATATGACACCTCTAGCCAATAAGTAGATATAATCTGACGTTGACTTCATAGTATATTGGCATCCAGCATAATCGGAATCAGTATATCCAATGATTTCTAACTCATCTGACTTCCGATAGTGAGCATGTAATATTTTATTTTCTGTAGATACCATAAGACCCGTTTGCTTGCTTTTCAATGATCTAATCCAGAATTACTCAAATATCTACCCAACATTCCAGTAATGTACGCAATATCCTAACGCGTACATACTTGAGCATACATTAGATTCCCTACCGCTGATGCATAATGAATCTTTTACATCTCTTTTTCCTCAAAAGCATTCTTAGGACACTGTTCAAGATTAAATTTGTCTCCTTTGACCACAGGGGTGTCACCTGATTTACAATTTTGCATGTCATATCTTTTAAGAACCTTTTCGATATACCTCTTTTGTGATAGTTCTAAAATACCCCGAAATCGATTCCGATGTATTTGTATGCCTAACACAAAAGATGCATCACCAAAATCTTTTATCTCAAAATTCATAGATAGAAATTTTTTGGTTTCATGCAATAGACCAATATCGTTGCTGGCAAGCAAAATGTCATCAACGTACAATACCAAAAAAATATATTTGCTCCCACAGAACTTATGGTATATACAATCATCTACTAAATTCATCTCAAAATCAAATGAGATGATCACTTGATGAAATTTGAAATATCATTGTCGAGATGCTTGTTTGAATCCATAGATGAATTTTTTAAATTTGCAAACCGTATTCTTTGGTTCTCCTGATACAAAATTTTCTGGTTGCACCATATAAATTACCTCATCAATGTTACCAATGAGAAACGCTGTCTTTACATCCATCTGATTTAACTCAAGATCGAAATGCGTCACTAATACTATGATAATTCTAAAAAAATCATTTGAAAAGACTGGAGAGAAGGTTTCTTTATAGTCGATATCTTCTTTTTGTGTAAATTCCTTGGCGATAAGACGAGTTTTGTATCTTTCTACATTGCTGTTCGAATCCCTTTTAATTTTAAATATTCATTTACAACCAATGGGTTTCGCTCCTTCTGGCAATGGGACAAGATCCCAAATATCATTGTTCTTCACAGATTTAATCTCTTCATTCATGGCTTCGATCCACTTTTGAGAATTTGAACTTTTTATGGCTTGACAGAAGTTGATTGGATCATCTTCCATCAATCCAGTGTCATCCTCATGTTCTTGGAGAAAAATAATGTAATCATCTGGCACTGCACTCTCTTTTCTCTAGTGGATTTTCTTAATGGCACTGGTTCTTGGAGAGGAAGAGTTTGTTCTTCTATAACAGTTTATTCTTCGACATTGTCTTGATTTGTCATGTCATGATCAAGTTCAGGAATAGGATCCTGAATAAAGTCAGTGACACCTGTGGAAATATTAATATATTTCTCTTTAAAGACAATGTCGCTTACTGTATTTTCTCGCCCAAACTTGACATCCTCAAAGAACCGGGCATTTCCTGTCTCAAAAATCGATTTAGTTGTGAGATCATAAAACTTGTAACCCCTAGATCTTTCAGAGTATCCAATAAAATAACAACTAACCGTTCTTGAGTCCAATTTCTTTTCATTTGGCCAATAAAGCCTTGCCTCAGTTAGATATCCCCAAATATGTAAATGCTTTAAACTGGTTTTTTTTCCTGTCCAAAGCTCATAAGAGATTTTGATAGTTGCTTTAGTTGGAACTCTGTTAAGAATATATGCTGCAGTCTTAAATGCTTCTCCCCAGAGTGAATCTAGTAAGATAGAATGACATATCAAACTCCTTACCATATATTTAAGCGTTCTATTTCGTCTTTCAACTACACCATTCATAGTGGGTGAACCCGGTATAGTGTATTGTAGGACGATAATGCATTCCTCTAGGTATTTAGCAAATGGTCCTGAACGTTGTTCACCTGAACCGTTATATCTACCATAGTACTCACCACCACGGTCAGATCTGACGCTTTTAATTCTTTTGTTGAGTTGATTCTCAATTTCAGCCTTAAAATTTTTGAACACATCCAGTGACTGTGACTTTTCAAAAATGAAATATACGTAGCCATATCTTGAAAAATCGTCTATGAACGTTATAAAATATTGTTGACCATTTCAAACAGATGTAGAAAATGGCCCACAAATATCCGTATGTATAAGTTCTAAGACGTCTAAGGACCTATTGGTTTCAAATCTCCTTTTATTGATTTGTTTCCCCTTTATACAGTTAATACAATTATCAAAATCTGTAAAATTCAAGAGGTCAAGAATTTCATTTGACACTAGTCTTTCCATTCTCCGTTTGGAGGTATGTCCCAATCTCTTGTGCCATATTGCGGCTGAATTTTTATTGGTTAATTTTCTCTTTACTCCTTTAGTACTCAAATGCAGAGATTCATTAAATGAGACAATTGTATTAATTAAATATAGATTATCATAGTGCATTAAAGAACCAGAACCAACCAATTTTGAATCATGAAACAATTCAAATTTTTCATTTCCAAATGAACAAGAATAACCAAATTTGTCCAAAGCAGAAATAGAAATTAAATTCCGTCGAAAGGACGGTACAACAAATGTTTCATTGAGATCTAAATAAAATCCAGTTTTTCACAATAATCTAAAAACTCCAATTGTCTCAACTTGAACTGTTTTGCCATCGCCTACGTAGATATATCTTTCATTATCATTAGACTTTCGGCAATTCAGGCAACCCTGCATAGACACACTGATGTGAGTTGTTGCACCAGAATCTAACCACCATGTGTGTCTAGGTAACGAAATTAAATTAACCTCAGAACAACCAAATTAAGAAGCATACCTTTCTTAGTACGCCAAGCATGATAGTTGGTGTAATGCTTCTTTTTATGCCCTTCAGCTCCACAGAAGAAACAATTATTTTTTCACTGATCATCTGATTTCTTTTGTTATTTTTTTTGTGGCGCTGTACCTGCAGCTCCTTTTTCCTTCTTTTTCTTAAGTCCCTTACTTTTATTATAAGTGGTTGATACCAAATGGACACTTTCTGTCTGATCTTGTTTCAACATTTCCTCTTCGTCTACACAGTGTGAGATGAGTTCATTTAGAAACCAAATCTCTTTTTGACAGTTGTAACTCACTTTAAACTGGCTAAACTATGTAGAAAGATATATTAAAATCAAATGCACCAATAACTCTTCGGAGAGTTTCAATTTGAGTGAATTCAATTTTGAGGCAAGATGAGACATCTCCATAATGTACTCTCTGATATTACCTTTACCACTATATTTCATCGAAACTAGGCGTGTCAAGAGCGTACTAACTTTAGCCTTTTCGTTCTTGACAAACTTTTTTTCAATGTCCTGAAAGAACTCTTTAGCGGTTACTGTCGCTTCTGACATTGTTCCCCTGAATGCTTCTGGAACGGCCTTTTTAATGATTATCAGACACAAGCGATTCGATCTCTCCCACCTTTCATTATTTTTCTTTTCATCAGAGGTACTCTGATCTGTAAGAGGTGGGGGAGAATCATCCCTTAACGCAAGGTCGAGATCCATTACTCTAAGTACTATCAAGAGATTTTCTTTCCAGAACTTGAAGTTTGTGCCATTCAGTATAAGAATATTATTGATGTTGGAAGTAATATTTGTAAGATCATTCGCAACTGAACAGAAAATATAATATAATTAAAACAAGCTCACATAAACTAAAATAATAATAAATTTAAATAAAGGTAACCCCATTTCAAGATACTGATGTTCCATTAATATTTTGTCTTTGGACAAAAATATTAACTTCTAAGTAATATCTTGGTGCAATAATAAATACTGATAATAATAACATGTCAAAAAATAAATTTTTCTTTGAACCAATTTATAAATTATATGTAAAATTCAAATAATTATCACGTATTTATTACATGTAATTTCATTAAATATTGACCTTCCTTTGGATCGATCAATATTCATAAAATTACTAGTATCCAGCTAATTATATTTTAAAATAAATTAATTTTCATAATAGAAGTCACTTTGGTGGCATATTATTTCAATTAATTTATTCCAAAATATATATAATCATACCAATATTCAAATTTAAAATTATCACAAATTAAATAAAAATTTTGATCAAAGTCAACATTGGTCAACTCTGGTTAAAACGTGGTCAAACATGGTTAAACCAATCAAATTAGATCAAGACTTATTAGACCAAAGGTCCATATCTATAATTTGACCCAAATTTATCATTCAAGCCCAAAATATTCTTGAAGTCCATAAGCACTTTATAAAAATATATATTTAGTGGGCCAAACATATGAACTTTTGTTGGCCTTAAATGTCTTGTTTATCTTTATTAGGGTTCACTTAAATTAGAGAAATCCTAATGTCCTTAACATAAATATATTAAAAATCAATCTGCATAACAATGAATTGGCTAATTAAACATAATGAATCTGTGCAATAAACAATGAATCGGCCAAGTAAAATATCAAAGCCAACAACTAAGGTTTGACTATCGTGGGACCTGACCGAAGGCATAAAGACACAATTCACGTCAATCAACGTCACGAATTGACATCTAGCAATCAACGTTGTGAGCATAGAGACGGAGACGCAACGCTGGAACTTGATTCATGTTGTTCACATATTCACACGATAATCATTAAGAAAGCATGTGAATGACTTTAGCAAACAAGTAGTCTGTATTCATTGGCCATGCAGCAAAATCAAAAATGATTGCAATTCTTTTACGGATTACAAAAGACAAAACATGAAACTGAAACATAAAGCCAAATCATGAACATGACTATAACCAAGAAACAAAAAAAAAAAAAAACTCCCAGCCGTGCAAACGAAAAACTAAATTAGTCATAGTTTTTTTTTTCAATAAAAATGACTATGAATTTCTAAATCCAAATTATTTCTTAATAATCAACCATATGGGCTCTGATACCACTTATTAGGGTGGTTATTTATATTTAATTTTTGATGAAAACCATCACCTATTAAACCGAAAATCTATATGGTGATTATTAAGAAATAAATCAACAATAAAAATTACGAAAGCGTACTTGGATTCATATCGACAACCTGATATTTGAATCTCCAAAGATATTGGGGTGACCTTCCAAGTCAACACTGTGACAGCCCCACCTCCCCCTAAGGCGAACCAGAGGGTTCGGCGGGCCGCATGCCCAGCTCTCGCCGGGACTCAAAATTTTAAAACAATAAAATTAAATAAACCTACAAGCATACTATTCACAAGATATCTAACGCCAAAAGAGTTCTATTTACATCTTCAAAAGTATCGAGTCAAACCACTCTAATACATTTGAATAACAACCAGCAGAAGGTAGACCCTATGGAGGGTTCTTATACAAACCACCAAAACAAAAACAAACCTCCTAACTGTCCGACTGTTACAATCAAACCTAACTATACTAGTGTATGTGTCAAAAGTCCCCGCGTCGGCCCCTGCTAAGGAAAACAAAAGGAAAGGGGTAAGCTATATGCTTAGTAAGTAAATAGGGGCAAAAGCGTAAATCTCACGTAACAACAATTGCACAGTAAGAGTAAAGCAAAAGCAGAAAAGTAACATCACATAATAAGGATACAGGTGGCTCCAAAGCCAAGTCATTTGCCATGCGTGATCTCCTGTCGACACTCCGTCGACCATAAATAAGGTCCGTAGAAACTTCACTTGTACACCCACCGAACACCTTATCACCCTCACTGGCCAGTCACCTCACAAACTTGCCCGGGCGAACGAAATCACAAACTTGAGCTTGAATCACAAGCTCGGGTCACAAACTTGGTCCACATTCTCGGTGAACCGGATTCACAAACTTGGTGACCTCAGACTAAGTTGGACTGGCTTCGACCAAGCCCTGACCGGCTCGAATAGTCCATCTCGGTCGGAAGATCAACCCCAAACTCACAAACTTCACAAAATTATTCAAAAGTCACCCCGAGCCACAAGCTCAAGGGGTTTAGTTCCAAAATGATTCATATACATATGCCATATACAAATGTGTGCGTAAATTAGGGTTTAGGTCGAGTGCGATAAAGTACACCCTCGCCTAGGTACCCTTTTCATACATATCAAAACACATAAACAACTAACACATAAGAGCGGCCTGAATACTTACACAACGAACAAAAGAGCAAAAGTACGAAATTCGTGCCGCGAGAAGTAGCTAGTAGGCCCCACCGGCTCCACCTAGCTCACCTACGTCTGAAATTGAAGATTGTGTCATAATATATCACAAACGGCTACTAACATACTTAAAACAAGCAAAACGGCAAAATCGGCACATGCAAGTGCGGAAACGGCAAAACGGGTGCACGCGCCCGCGCGAAACGGCAAACGGAAATGGTCAAATCTGCCTTCTCAAACCGTTTTGATCAAAAGTTAGCCTAGGAATGTCGGATCAAGGTACATGAGGTACCGTTACGAAGCTAAGAGGAAGGGTACTATTTTCATGAAGACACCTAAGTCCGGATCTGAACAGAAATAGGTCGAAAGTATGGATAATCGCTCAAGAAATTCGCACTTTAGAGTGACGAACAGGGTATGTTGGCTGGACCATAACTCCCAGTTCACAAATCGAAATCAGAAAATTCTAAAGGCATTTGAAAGCTGAGACATAAGGCTAAAACTTTGATGTTTTGGTCAAGACCTGAATCCATTCAGAACAGAACGAAAATTGAGTACCAAAGTACCCGTCAGAACTGTCCAGATCAAAGGTAGTTCTGAAGATCAATCTTGTTTTGGTCATAACGGAAGCTACGGAACTCGGAATTCGACGCACTTTATACCATTTCGAAGCTAAAACCAAGATCTACATTTCTTATGAAGGAGTCGACGCCCAGATCGTACAGGATCAAAACCGAAAAATGCACGGTCAGAGGCTGAAATTCAAAACGTACACAATTTCAGGGTACAAAACAGGTGCGAGTGTTTTGGTTATAACTCGAGCTACACAGATCCGTTTGATCGGAAATTTTGTACATATATTCAGGACATAAGAGGCTACAATATTGAAGAAGGCCACTCAGTCCAGTTTCGAGGGTAACTAGGTCAAACATGCAAGAAACTACACCAGAACCGGAAAAACAGATTCACAAAACGCATTCTAGCGGAAACATCATAAATCAGGCTACCCAAGTCCAAATCCAGAAATTCCAAAACCAGCTGAAAGCTAAGAAACAGGGTTACATTTCATCAGAAGACCTCAATAACCAATTCGGAAGCAATCCTGACCCCAATTACAGGAGCAATTCTTACATTCGGGTAAAACCAGAACAGCAATAGTAATTTCGACCTTTCTCATTCCACACTACTCCGATTGACCTGAAATTTTGTAGGCACCTTTAACATGTCATTTCCTACAACTTTCATGTTTTGAGCTAAGGCCAATTCGGCCTCTATCTAGGACCTAAAACTTCGGACAGAATGCTCCCTTAAGAACCCTAGGTTTTTCAATTTTCTTCCAAAACAGAAATTGGTTGCAATTAATCACTTTTCCCACCTCCTAGAGTCAATATAGACCATTTCCAATCATCATAGATAGCCACACAATCATGCTTATATTAAAACAGAAAAATCCCCAAAAATAATAAAACTTCATCATTTCAACCACAAATCAAGAAATAACCCATAAATTTGCATCTCATACAACCACTAAGCATGATTTAAGCATCAATTAAAGGAGGAGGGTGGTTCTTCACAACTTACCTTTAAAACAAGAGAGAGAGAGCTATTGGTCACCTTAGCTTTTCAAACAACTTCACTAATCACTTTAAAATCACCAAGTGGAGGAGTTTTGTGGAGCAAAACCAAAATTAAACGGTAGGAGTGGAAGATTGAGCAAGTTTGGATCAAATTTTTGGAAGAGCTTTTCTTTTCTTTTCTCTCTAATAAGGGCCGGCTATGAGCTTGATATTTGTGGGAATTTTTGGGTCAAATTTTTGAGTTATTTTGGTAAAATGGTAAAAGCATGAATAGTAAGTCAAAAGTAGAATTTAATCTCTAAGTGACACATGTCACTTGCATTAATGGTTTGCCTAACTTTTGTCTCTCTCACACCTATCCACTTGGCAACCTCTAAATATCTCATAACACCCAGTAATTTAATTCCAGCATTCAAAACTTAACCTAGTTGGCCGAATTTTTCTGAACTTTTCGCACTAGTGGATCCCACATCCAGTATACGCTCTTAATTTCTCAAAACCTATTCGATACTAGAAAAATCATCTAAAAACTATATCTGCTCCTTAACAATATCTAAAATTTTTTCCTAATCACGAAAATGCAGAAAACAAACCATGAAATATGCGAAAACCTAGAAAATGCAAATTACGGGTTCTCACAAACACGTATTTGCCAATTCTTTAAGAGAGCTCTTAGTATCTCTCTGGTATCTTTCCTGACGATGGGATATCAGTGAAAAGTTATTTTGTGGTACTAGAAAATACGACAAATAGTATAATACATGTGATTTGAGGACCATAACCCTATTTATAGGTAGCATTTCTGTTACCTTTTGGAACCCCCTTTTGGAACCCTATTTCAGCCCATCACAGAAATAGGAGTCTTTAAATCTCTACACATTAAAGGTCCACATTCGATTAGATACATTAAATCCAAACCATATTTGATCACTTTAATTAGATTTAACTTTATTTGACAGTTTGCAACCCATAATTATTCACATATAAGTCCAATGTTAGATTAAGGATCCAACAAGAAGAGCAAGAGCGACGGAGGAGAAAACAAGAAGTGAATTTGTGTTTGCCCTACTTAGGGAGGAGAAGAAAAAGGAACACGTGCACCTCACATGAGGACGACGAAAAACTTGTGAACAGTAACATTTTCTCAAGTGTCATCATAGGTAGTCTAAAGGCACATTATTATTCTTATATCAGATAAAATAAAAAAAAATTAAAGTATATATTATTGAGTTGATAATAAGTGTCATAATAGAAGTACTATAATGACACAAACCAACAAGTGTCCTCCATGATATTACCGGGGACTCATATAATGACACCCTGTCAAATTGACAGGGTGTCGAGCCTATGCAATAATAATTATCTATTCAAGAAAAATATAAATTTTGTATATAGCGGTAAGTAGGGTCGAATCCACAGGGACTGGGGATAATTCGTTTCTTCTAGAGTTCAGTGCATGGGGGATTTTTGGAAAATACAAAATAACTAATTAACTAACTAATGAAACAACTAATAGAAATAAATAAGAATTAATCAATAACCAATACGACTTTAGCCAAAGATGCAACTTTTCAGACACGGTCCATTCAACTGATCATCGATGCAAAGATAATTCAATTACTCATTACTAGATTGGTTATAGTTGTCATACACGCGATGAACAACCAGTCTTTCCTTAATTTCTCGATAGTTAAGGTACGACCGTTAACTATTTCTCTAATCAAGAAATAACCCTAGGTACGACCATAGGATTTAATTACTTGATTGCATTAATAATTAGAAAAGTCCAACCCTAACCAACAAACACGCTACGAGGGTTTGTTTAAATTAGATCATACGTTTTCCTAACGTGAAACTAATCACGCTAGTCGCCACTAGTATTAATCGATTGAACAATTACGGATTCAATCAATTAATTTGGCAGTAGATCATTAGGTTAATTCGAATATCGGGCCCTTGACATTCAAATAACATAACAAGCATAAGCAATTAAATCAGGAAAGGTACAAATACCAATGAACAAAAGAAATAAATAAAATTAATTCGATCTCACAGATATTTGGAACCGCGCCTTCAAATTGGCCTTCGACTAGATGACAGGCTTGGCCACGCCGCATAAATAAATCTCCACGTAAATTAATTGATTACAAAGGCATCACGTTTTTCACTAGAAAGCAGGAGTAAAAGATGTTTTTCCTGTTAGAAAATATTGTCGAGCACCTCGTGCGCATGAAAAGGAAAAAAGAAAGAAAAACTAAAACTAAAGCTATGCTAAAACTATGCTGCAAACTCCACCCCCCCACAGCCTCTGTACGGTTGTCCCCTTAAAAGTCAAAAGAAAATTGACTAATCCTTCCTTTGTGGTCCCTACCGAATTTAGAGTCAAAGTACAAGAAAGTCCAAAGGCCTCTGAATGTTTCCTCTTTTCTAGTCAAAAACTACAATACTCAAAACATTACTAAAGGAAATGCCATTCGTCTCTAGCGTTCCGTGGGCCAAGCTTGTGAGGCTTTCTTTTGGAGTCTCCCAAATTTACGTCCAAAAGTCCCTTTTTTTTTGTAGTTGTCTGCTCCATTCCCTGAAATTAAATTCAGATACCAAATATAAGTAGATATCAACAATTACCACAATATTTGACTGGGACAAAAGGGGAAATTAGTAATAAAATTGCTAACAAATAATACCCTATCAATTCCCCCCACACCTGAGTCATGCTTGCCCTCAAGCATGGGGACAACTCAATTCAACAATGGCTAGCTCTCACGTTATCTATTGCCAGCTGTGCTTACACCAAAATCAAGGTTTAGTGGCTAAGTGTCAAGTCATATCTCTCCCGGTTAGCTCCTAAGATCATAAACTCGTCCAATTTATGGCTAACTTGCCTAGAAAATCCAAATATTAACTAGCAACAGTCAGTAATTAAGTCAACTGGCAACCAAAATCTCAACATTGAGAACCAAGGATCGGCGGGCCAACATGATCATAGACTTACATATTTTTCACATCTGATCTTTTTTTTTCTTCTTTCTTCTTTTTTTTCTCTTTTTTTTTTGATTGAAGGAATAAATGCTTAGTCCCAATCCATTCAAATCTTTGGACGTGAATTCTGACATTTTTAGATGAAAGAGCCCAGTTACTCAACTTTTCACAGTTCCAGGAACTCTTACTCATAAATATCGCCACTTTTAGATGCGAGAATCGACACTTGTGGTGAAAACTCCCAGTTACTGGGTGACGACATTAGCGGAGTATAGCCATATGCTATTCACAATAAAATACCAAAATACCAGATAATTAAAGATCATGGCCCACGTCATCTCCCAAACATGGAGAACTAAGGCCAATAGGGGACCAATCCACACAACAATGCCAGTAAAATATTTACATTGCCTAAACAAGTTAGCCACAAATTGCACCAAGTCATTAAACTCAAAATATTCACCAGGACAATATGTTCTTACTTGCCACCGAAACTAAATTCATAGAATAAACTACAACCAGCAATAGAAGAGTGAATTGCCAAAATATTCCCCAAGACAACAGCAAGCCAGGCAGAAAATTGAAGAAAGGCAGAAAATTGAAGAGATCCACTAGTCGAATCCAAATCCCCCCACACCTAAATCACACATTGCCCTCAATGTGATAATTTAACAGCAAAAGTAAGCAAAAGAGCAACAGTACTTTCCTAAAATCACGGGGACCATGGCGGGGCCACAGCAGTGGGTGAGGCGGGAAATGGTTGAGTTGGGTTGGGGTAGGCTGAGGTCGAGAGGTTCCGGACCTAGAAGAGGACTTTGATCTCACCATTGTCGCTAACAGGTAACCCAATCAACAGAAACAAAATTGCCAACAGATAGAGGAACAAGTAAATGCAGATCAGTAGAAATCAATATCCTCTAGTGAAGTCAACAATCAACCCAATAAGCACAGGTATCTCCCAATTCAAAAGGGTAATGCACAATAAATGGCCCACCAAATTAGCAATGTAAAGCCCTAAGTAATTTACGCCCAACAATTCAATCAATACCAGAAAACCGCCCCAAACAATGTAACAGTTAAACTCCACGGGCAATGGACGTCCAACCAATTTCACTCGAACAAACTAGGAGCAGTGCGAGTGACTAAACAAAGCAACAAATTTCAGCAATTGGACACAAATCTACCCAAAATCTCAACAACTGTCTCCAATTGGACAGTCAACTACACAACTCAACTTACTAAAATTAGCAAATGACTCAAGAAATTGGCAACTCCAGTAGCAGTAATTCAGAAGTTGGACAGGAACAACTCAACCACAAATGCTCAGTAGTCAATTAGGCAACCAATAACACAGGAGTAACAAATAGTATGTAAACTACCCTCACCAGTACCACTGTTGTATGCACAGGGGAAAAATTAAATCAAATGGCCAACCCACTGCACCTGATAAAGCCGAACACACCAAATAACACCAAAAATGAGCAGAAATCAAAACGAGAAGCAATTGGCAACTAACTCCCAAATCAACCCCAAATAATGCACCAATTTTACTCAACGGGACTAGGGACAGTGCTAGTGTGCTAATAAATCAACAAATGTCTCCAATTTAGAAAACCAACAAGTCAACTTAACAGCACTGAGGAAGCGCACAACGGCTACTGAAATGTCTCACGGAGCAAATAAACCATAGAGCCGTCAATGGAGCCCAAAAATTGACACTAAGAATGCAGTAGACTAAAGGGCAACTTGGCAACAGAGGGACTCAGAGATACCTGCCCACTGCCCAACGGTGTCGTTGGTGGCAGTGGGTGATGGAAGCTGCGACGGCGGGGGCAGTCCGTGGGTGTGCGCGATCGCGACTAGGAGAGGGGGCGTCGGCGGCGTCAAGCTAATGGAGAAAAAGAAGCACGCGGGCCTGTGCGCTGGGGATATAGCGGCGTGCGAGGGAAGGCTGGTGGCGGCGCGCAGGTGGCCGAGCGCAGGTGGAATGAGGTGGAGAGGAGAGTGGGAGTGAGGGAGAAGAGAGGGAGACTGGCGGTGCGCGGCTGTGTAGCGTGGGCAGGCGGCGCGCGGCGATGGCAGTCCGGGCGCTGTGCGTCGCGTGGGGTTGGAGGCAGCAGCAAGCTGTTGCGGTGCTGGGCTGTGGAGCGTGGGAAGGCGGCGCGAGGAGGAGAGGAGATCTGGGGTGGCGGCAGCGTGCGAAAGAAAAGAAGGAAAGGGGGAAACAGGAGAAACGACAGAGAAGAAGAAGAAAAGAAAAAGAAAGAAAGAAAAGAAAGAGAGAAAGAAAGAAAGAAAAAGAAGAAAGAAAGAAAGAAAAAGAAAAAAAATAGTGTTTTTTTTAGGGTTTAAAAAGAAAATAATTCTTCCTTTTCTTGCAATAATAACAAAAATATATATATTTTTTTTTTCTTGAATTCATTTTAGGGTCGTTAAACACCGCGTGGGCACGCCAAAATTATAAAACGTCCACTGACCTTAGGAGACACAAACACCGCATGTGCACGCCAAGATTGATAAACGTCCATTGATCTCAGGAGACACAAACACCGCGTCGGCATGCCAAGATTGCACTTCCTGGTCACTGTGGCGGAAAATATTAATACTGATACTACCCAACGGGGAAACGACAAAACGAAAGAAATAAACAACTAAAAACAATAAAACCAATATTTGGGTTGCCTCCTAAAAGAGCGCATTTCTTTAATGTTTTTGGCTAAACATTGTCATGTTTGTTCAGGGAGGATAAAATCTTGTGGCTCGTTTCAGTGATTCATCCTCTATGTAATCCTGATAACCCTCGTAAATAGAGTAATTCTTGAGCATACGAGTTACGGTCTTCCATGGACTAGTAGATGGCGCCAAACAAGTCAACAATAATCTGAATTCTCCACTCACTCCTCCATCAAGTGCATTTATTGGTTCAAGATATTTTGCCATTACCACTCTTAACTTATTCCTGTCATGAAATTTAAAATTTTCTGGTATAATAAAATCAATCTCAGTAACAGGAGTTGAAGAATAGGAGTCAGGAAAATATTGATTAAGGAATGGAGAAGATATCACCGCATTTGGAGATTGTTCATTGGATTCATTCACTTGAACGAGTTGATATTGAGGCCTCATTTCTTGCATTTTAACCTCCTTTTCAGCTGCATCTTTAGTCCATTTTCTTGAAAACTCTTGCAATTTCATGTCACTTGTCAGGATAATTGCACTCTCATCTTTCTTAACGTCGACGATGGTCTGTGAGGGCAATTCTTCATAATTTGAAGAATTCAATTTGCTCAGTGTAGATGCCAATTCACGCCTTTCATCTTCCATCTCTTTTTGAATTTGATCTTGACTCTTATTCTCCAGAACCGTAGGCCCTTTAATTTCTTTTCCACTTCTGAGGGTCATGGCACTCACGTTCTTTGGGTTAACTTCAGGCTGAGATGAAAGTCTTCCTTGGACTTGGGATTCTAGGCGGTTAATTGCTATCACCATCTGACTCACCTGACTCTGCATTACTTGCACCTGTCCTAGTTGATTCCTCATACTTTGTATGTCAGAATCCGTCTTTTGTTGATTAGCAATTAATTGTTTCATCATTTCTTCCAGAGACGGACCTGGCATGGATGATGGTTGTTGAGACTCTTGTTGTTAAAAATCCATTGGCCTGGTCGCATAATTAAAATTGGAATCATCCCACCATCCTTGATCATACCCATTTGAATAAGGGTCATACCACGTTTGATATTGAGGTGAAAAATCTCCAAAAGTATCGATTGAAGCACTTAAGCCATCTTAAAATGCACGGTATATGTCAGTTGAACGATCTGAGGCAAAATAACTTTCACAATTTGCAACAGCCAACTGATCATTAGAAAAAGCATGAGTCTCATAACTCCTTTCAGGAATAAAGTCCAGTTTATCATCAAAATACGGAATGTTAGCAGCCATAAACTATATAAAAAAATAAGAGAAAAATAAATAAAAAAATGAAAACAAGATGAACTCAAAAAGAAACAAATTAATCTGGCACCAGTCCCAGGCAACGGTGCCAAAAATTGACAGGGTGTCGAGCCTGTGCAATAATAATTACCTACTCAAGAAAAATACAAATTTTGTATATAGCGGTGAGCAGGGTCGAGTCCACAAGGATTAGGGATAATTCGTTTCTTCTAGAGTTCAGTGCATGGGGGATTTTTGGAAAATATAAAATAACTAATTAACTAACTAATGAAACATCTAATAGAAATAAACAATAATTAATCAATAACCAATATGACTCTAGCCGAAGGTGCAACTTTTCAGACACGGTCCATTCAACTGATCATCGATACAAAGATAATTCAATTACTCATTACTAGATTGGTTATAGTTGTCATACACGCGATGAACAACCAGCCTTTCCTTAATTTCTCGATAGTTAAGGTATGGCTGTTAATTATTTCTCTAATCAAGAAATAACCCTAGGTACGACCATAGGATTTAATTACTCAATTGCATTAATAATTAGAAAAGCCCAACCCTAACCAACAAACACGCTACAAGGGTTTGTTTAAATTAGATCATACGTTTCTCTAACATGAAATCAATCACGCTAGTCGCCACTAGTATTAATCGATTGCATAATTACGGATTCAATCAATTAATTTGGCAGTAGATCATTAGGTTAATTCGAATATCGGGCCTTTGACATTCAAATAACATAACAAGTATAAGCAATTAAATCAGGAAACGTACAAATACTAATGAACAAAAGAAATAAATAAAATTAATTCGATCTCACAGATATTTGGAACCGCGCCTTCAAGTTGGCCTTCGACTAGATGACAGGCTTAGCCACGCCGCATAAATAAATCTCCACGCAAATTAATTGATTGCAAAGGCATCACGTTTTTCACTAGAAAACAGGAGTAAAAGATGTTTTTCCCATTGGGAAATATTGTCGAGCACCTCGTGCGCATGAAAAGGAAAAAAGAAAGAAAAACTAAAACTAAAGCTATGCTAAAACTATGCTGCAAACTCCGCCCCCCCACAGCCTCTGTACGGTTGTCCCCTTAAAAGCCAAAAGAAAATTGACTAACCCTTCCTTTGTGGTCCCTACCGAATTTAGAGTCAAAGTACAAGAAAGTCCAAAGGCCTCTGAATGTTTCCTCTTTTCTAGTCAAAAACTACAATACTGAAAACATTTCTAAAGGAAATGCCATTCGTCTCTAGCCTTCCGTGGGCCAGGCTTGTGAGGCTTTCTTTTGGAGTCTCCCAAATTTACGTCCAAAAGTCCCTCTTTTTTTTGTAGTTGTCTGCTCCATTCCCTGAAATTAAGTCCAGATACCAAATATAAGTAGATATCAATAATTACCACAATATTTGACAGGGACAAAAGGGGAAATTAATAATAAAATTGCTAACAAATAATACCCTATCAAGTGTCCTTATAAGCATGTCAGGAAAAGCCATTTTTGTTGTAGTGTTTTCTAAAATAGTAGTGCTAATGGAGAGAGTTTTCATGACAAAAAGGACGACTTTTCATGACAAGGTGGAGCTGCTATCCTAGTTAGGACACCATTCCTGACAATAGAAAGGCCTTTGTCATAATAGAACATATTTTTCCTGTCAAACAAAAAATTGTCATAAATAACTGACTTTTCATGACAAACTGAGCCGTCGTCGTAAAAACTTTGTCACGAAAAAGTCTTTTTTTTGTGGTGATCTCACATAGTTTAAAGTAAACGGTTCATGCTCTATGTTTTTAAATTGAATTTTCTGAACTTTATTGTTTAAAGCTTGTTTGTTTAAGAAAATCCTTGAATGAGTATGTTTATGTTATATTTCTTCCATTATGAAATAATATGGCTCTATTAAGTGTTCGAAATGTTTTTCCAACTATATATTTACATAAATTTTTTGTTACCGGATTACTGTTGATGGGACCAGTCCCAACCTCCTATGATATGAACATATGACCGACCTAGTTGGGTGAACAACTAAGATCCCATGACCCTCTGGCTAGACAAGCATTCGGGATTGGATATCTTAGTGATCATTGAAGGTTGTGTTTTATCTTGAACTTAGTAATGATACAGATTTTGTATCAATGTGAAAAAGAATTTGATATGTATTGGATTTGTTGACTACATGCTATTGATAGAATGCCAATATTATTTAGAAAGAATTATGCTATGCAAGCGTAATTAGGTCAGAAGAGGAGCATATAAACTATGTATTTTGCAAATTGTGGCTCATGCCTTTCGTTAATAATCGTAGAGTTAAATCTTTTCTTGCGTGATGCGGATAGGATGAGTTTTTTTGTTTGTCTTTGTTTTTTTTTTTTGACTTTCAAACCGTGGGTTCTATTATATGCAAGATTTTTTGATTGATTGAAAAAGTAAATAAGAGGCATCGGTCTATAATTTTATAACCTTCAATTTAGGTTGGATAGTTAGGATATCATTTGGTTGTATTCGAATTTTAAATGTTGGAATTTTCTCCATTTATGTTTCAATTTGTAAGTTGAAAGTTTTAGATCACTTAGGTGTTCATACGCCTTGTCCTCTTGTGGATCTGAGGCTTGACAACTATTGTATTTTCTTATTCTTTTTATACTCCTTAACATGAAGTGGTTGGTTGCTTAATTTGTTATATAGAATTACAATTGAAGCATTGGACTTTTGGTTATCCTCAAGTTTTATATTTCTTGGGAGTCAGTCTAAATTATAATTTTTTTTGGTTTCTTAATTTTGGGTTCGCTTTGTCATATTTCAAATTATTTTCTACTTTGAGAAAATTATAATCTATGACTGGTTGACGAGGTTCACCCAGAACTCTAGTTTTATTTAATAACTTCCTTGTTAATTGTAAGTATACAGGTCGTTTTATAGTATAAGGAAGTTAAGGTCAATCCCTCGAGGAGCACTCGCAATTACTAGAACTTTTTCCTACTTTGTTATCTAGACAAGCAACAATAATAAGAATTGAAAGCTACTTTAGATACTAATGTGTAACAGCTACAAGTTTAAGGGATGAACTCAACTAACACACAAGCTCTAGGATATGAAATCAACCAAGTGTTCTTATCTGTAGTTCAAATGAGTGATAAATGCTATACTACTTGTCTTGCTAAGGGTTCATTCACAAATGGTATCAAAAACTCGATTTCACGACTAATCGATTGTCTCTTATACATGTATTTTCCGACTTTTCATGGTGAAACAACAAGTATGGTGCCATTAAATTCAAGAATGTACTAAAACCCACTTAGTGTCAACACTATTTTTGTGTGCTAAAACATTAAGTTCCATCTAAGCCGGTTCCATCATTATCTACCAACTTTCATCGATAAATAACAAAAAATAATTTGTAAATGGTGATCAAACATTCACAAATGATCAAGCAAGTTTAGATGACCTAGCAAATACAAAGAGTAACATTCATCTACTTATTCAAACCAAGATCAAGAAACACATAGGTGTCATCCACCTCTAGAACAAATATCTTAGCTAGACATGAAGAATAAACACATAAAGCTTAGATTTTTTATGAATCCCAACATATATCCAACGAAATAAAGAGAAAGGGAGAAGAAAATGCTTATTTGATTGAAGGAACAAGGATCTCCAAGTTCTAATTTTTCCTTTGTCTTCCAAATGCCAATATTACATCAAGAATTCATCAGAAGTTTTGTTAAAAGTCCTATTCTATTCTATTCTAGAGAGAGAGTTCTAGTCTAAGAAACTGCTTTCTATCTTCTATTCTATTTTTCTTGATGACCCAACAAAAGTGCTTTTCTCTTCTTCAAGAAGTTTCCTCCAAAAAGTCTTCATCCACATTTTCTCGACACAATTTGATATTGAGATGATATAAAGTTGCAAAAAGGTAACAAAAGTTGATGTTTTAGACCCAAAAAGTAATCGTTAAAATGTGCCAACTGTCACAGAGGAAAAGGCTGAAAAGTTGACTGCACGTTGTACAAGTTGCGCAACTTGGAAATTTTTTCCGCTCCAGTATCCAATGCGGTATTGGAAACAAATTTCACAATCCGGTGCTGTATAATGCTGACCATCCTTTCTTCTGAAAACTCTCTAATTAGTATCTAGCGCGATATTCGGCTTGACTCCTTTTTTCTGGTGCCATATATTTGCCTTCCTGTTAAAGCAAATTTAATCATATAAATGTGCCCACTTTCGTGCAATTTTTCAAACTTTACTTATTACATCAACTAGTTATCACCTAATCATCAAAATAGCCATTCTTATTGTGAGAACCCGTAATTTGCATTTTCTAGGTTTTCGCATTTTTCATGGCTTGTTTTCTGCATTTTCGTGATTAGGAAAAATTCTAGATATTGTTAAGGAGCAGATATAGTTTTTAGATGATATTTCTAGTATCGAATAGGTTTTGAGAAATTAAGAGCGTATACTGGATGTGGGATCCACTAGTGCGAAAAGTTCGGAAAAATTCGGCCAACTAGGTTAAGTTTTGAATACTGGAATTAAATTACCGGGTGTTATGAGATATTTAGAGGTTGCCAAGTGGATAGGTGTGAGAGAGAAAAAAGTTAGGCAAACCATTAATGCAAGTGACATGTGTCACTTAGAGATTAAATTCTACTTTTGACTTACTATTCATGCTTTTACCATTTTACCAAAATAACTCAAAAATTTGACCCAAAAATTCCCACAAATATCAAGCTCATAGCCGGCCCTCATTAGAGAGAAAAGAAAAGAAAAGCTCTTCCAAAATTTGATCCAAACTTGCTCAATCTTCCACTCCTACCGTTTAATTTTGGTTTTGCTCCACAAAACTCCTCCACTTGGTGATTTTAAAGTGATTGGTGAAGTTGTTTGAAAAGCTAAGGTGACCAATAGCTCTCTCTCTCTTGTTTTAAAGGTAAGTTGTGAAGAACCACCATCCTCCTTTAATTGATGCTTAAATCATGCTTAGTGGTTGTATGAGATGCAAATTTATGGGTTATTTCTTGATTTGTGGTTGAAATGATGAAGTTTTATTATTTTTGGGGATTTTTCTGTTTTAATATAAGCATGATTGTGTGGCTATCTATGATGATTGGAAATGGTCTATATTGACTCTAGGAGGTGGGAAAAGTGATTAATTGCAACCAATTTCTGTTTTGGAAGAAAATTGAAAAACCTAGGGTTCTTAAGGGAGCATTCTGTCCGAATTTTTAGGTCCTAGATAGAGGCCGAATTGGCCTTAGCTCAAAACATGAAAGTTGTAGGAATGACATTTTAAAGGTGCCTACAAAATTTCAGGTCAATCGGAGTAGTGTGGAATGAGAAAAGTCGAAATTACTATTGCTGTTCTGGTTTTACCCGAATGTAAGAATTGCGCCTGTAATTGGTTGTTTTGGTCAGGATTGCTTCCGAATTGGTTGTTGAGGTCTTCTGATGAAATGTAACCCTGTTTCTTAGCTTTCAGCTGGTTTTGGAATTTCTGGATTTGGACTTGGATAGCCTGATTTATGATGTTTCCGCTAGAATGCGTTTTGTGAATCTGTTTTTCCGGTTCTGGTGTAGTTTCTTGCATGTTTGACCTAGTTACCCTCGAAACTGGACTGAGTGGCCTTCTTCAATATTGTAGCCTCTTATGTCCTGAATATATCTGCAAAATTTCCGGTCAAACGGATCTGTGTAGCTCGAGTTATAACCAAAACACTCGCACCTGTTTTGTACCCTGAAATTGTGTACGTTTTGAATTTCAGCCTCTGACCGTGCATTTTTCGGTTTTGATCCTGTACGATCTGGGTGTCGACTCCTTCATAAGAAATGTAGATCTTGGTTTTAGCTTCGAAACGGTATAAAGTACGTCGAATTCCGAGTTCCGTAGCTTCCGTTATGACCAAAACAAGATTGATCGTCAGAACTGCCTTTGATCTGGACAGTTCTGACGGGTACTTTGGCACTCAATTTTCGTTCTGTTCTGAATGGATTCAGGTCTTGACCAAAACATCAAAGTTTTAGCCTTATGTCTCAGATTTCAAATGCCTTTGGAATTTTCTGATTTCGATTTGTGAGCTGGGAGTTATGGTCCAGCCAACATACCCTGTTCGTCACTCTAAAGTGCGAATTTCTTGAACGATTTTCCATACTTTCGACCTATTTCTGTTCAGATCCGGACTTAGGTGTCTTCATGAAAATAGTAGCCCTTCCTCTTAGCTTCGTAACGGTACCTCATGTACCTTGATCCGACATTCCTAGGCTAACTTTTGATCAAAACGGTTTGAGAAGGCAGATTTGACCATTTCCGTTTGCCGTTCCGCGCGGGCGCGTGCACCCGTTTTGCCGTTTCCGCACTTGCATGTGCCGATTTTGCCGTTTTGCTTGTTTTAAGTATGTTAGTAGCCGTTTGTGATATATTGTGACACAATCTTCAATTTCAGACGTTGGTGAGCTAGGTGGAGCCGGTGGGGCCTACTAGCTACTCCTCGCGGCACGAATTTCATACTTTTGCTCTTTTGTTCGTTGTGTAAGTATTCAGGCCGCTCTTATGTGTTAGTTGCTTATGTGTTTTGATATGTATGAAAAGGGTACCTAGGCGAGGGTGTACTTTATCGCACTCGACCTAAACCCTAATTTACGCACACATTTGTATATGGCATATGTATATGAATCATTTTGGAACTAAACCCCTTGAGCTTGTGGCTCGGGGTGACTTTTGAATAATTTTGTGAAGTTTGTGAGTTTGGGGTTGATCTTCCGACCGAGATGGACTATTCGAGCCGGTCAGGGCTTGGTCGAAGCCAGTCCAACTTAGTCTGAGGTCACCAAGTTTGTGAATCCGGTTCACCGAGAATGTGGACCAAGTTTGTGACCCGAGCTTGTGATTCAAGCTCAAGTTTGTGATTTCGTTCGCCCGGGCAAGTTTGTGAGGTGGCTGGCCAGTGAGGGTGATAAGGTGTTCGGTGGGTGTACAAGGGAAGTTTCTACGGACCTTATTTATGGTCGACGGAGTGTCGACAGGAGATCACGCATGGCAAATGACTTGGCTTTGGAGCCACCTGTATCCTTATTATGTGATGTTACTTTTCTGCTTTTGCTTTACTCTTACTGTGCAATTGTTGTTACGTGAGATTTACGCTTTTGCCCCTGTTTACTTACTAAGCATATAGCTTACCCCTTTCCTTTTTTTTTCCTTAACAGGGGCCGACGCGGGGACTTTTGACACATACACTAGTATAGTTAGGTTTGATTGTAACAGTCGGACAGTTAGGAGGTTTGTTTTGGTTTTGGTGGTTTGTATAAGAACCCTCCATAGGGTCTACCTTCTGCTGGTTGTTATTCTAATGTATTAGAGTGGTTTGACTCGATACTTTTGAAGATGTAAATAGAACTATTTTGGCGTTAGATATCTTGTGAATAGTATGCCTGTAGGTTTATTTAATTTTATTGTTTTAAAATTTTGAGTCCCGGCGAGAGCTGGGCAGGCGGCCCGCCGAACCCTTTGGTTCGCCTTAGGGGGAGGTGGGGCCGTCACACTTATCATCATTTTAAACCCAATTCCACCACAATCCAATCAAAATATATACGAAACACTAGGCAAAATATATACTTGTCATTGGTACAATTGTTCAAGTCCCATGATTTGGCTAGCAAGGAACAACAATTTAGTGTGCTTAGATAGAAGATTATTTCATCAACTATACACCAATATCAAAAAACAGATTTGAAGAGATACAACTATGAATAATAAAGAAAATTAAGATAAAAATCATTGTAGCCCTAAGAACGTTTGCCATTAGTGCGGATTTTAATGAAATCATGATGTTTTATAAAAAAAAATGAGATTATTTAAAATAATTAGAGTAGTACATTTTTTATGTGATACATGCGAGTTAAAAAGATAGCCAGGAGGGGTGAAATAATGTTTGGATAAGTTTGATGCCCAACCACATTCATCAAGAGTAATATTTTCCTTAGTGGCTAGTTAGTCAAGAGTACACTTTGCCAATTTATAAAAAAATTAGGTCGTAGAAAATTGAACTCAATCTTTTGAGTCAATTTTGCTTTTTTACAAGGCAAATGTAAGTATCTTTTGGACTCTACAATTTGTTTTCCAGTTACAATAATATTTCTATAACCTAATTTATTTTATTCTACAGGCAGGGGGAGGAAGGGAGGGGGATTCTAAAGAGATTATATAAAAGATTAGCAGATATACGAACCTAATTAGATTAAAGGGATGCTCTGATATCTCCTTTATATTTTTTTTCACTGTAAGTGATACTCAAGCCTCCGACCCACAATCAAAAGAGGAATTTAGTCCATTTTTGGTGGCCACTAGCTTAATGGTTATCTTTTGGACTCTACATGCTTGACTACATTTTTGAATCTTCTCGTGACTAGAAGTGATGTAGACGTACTGAAACGATTGAATCTACATCATCTGAAAAACAAAAAACAAAAAACAAAAATAAGTAAAAACAAAAGTCGCCTAATATTTGTGATAGTCTACTCATCATTCGAAGATAGACAACATTATAATACCATCATTCTTCGTGGAGGATTTCTTGGTTAAAATTTCAAATACCATATAATTTTTCTTACTACCATCAACTCCTGCTTTAAGGGAGAACAACTGGATATCAAACGAATGAAACACCTATATACCCTAAAATTAACCTAAATCAAGTTGAAACTTGTACTATCTACATACAAGTTAAAAATGACCTACAACAAGCTGGAAATATTCTAGTAATGCAATGAACATCTATCTTTTTCATTGTTAATTAGATGAAGGCCTAAGTAGGGCTGCATACGTATTGAACGACTTGCGATCGGATAAGGTTGCATACAAATCGAGTTGCTCGTGAGCCGATTGTGAGCAGTTTGAATCAAAACTTAACTCCAGTTCGATTAACACCGAACTTGAGTCGAGTTGAAGCTGACCAAGTCGAATTCGAGTTAAAAATACTTAACTCGTTAGTTCGCGAGCCAGTTATTTTTTATTTTAATAGTGAAATTACATATATATTCCTAATATTTTATTATATTTTAAGAAAATTTATTATTTTATTTATTTTTTAAAAATAAAATAATTATTTTTTTTTATTTTTTTAAGCTCGAGTTAAAGTTCAATTCGACTTGAATTTGAGATCGACCTCAAATTCAACCTTAACATCGAGAGATCGTCGAGTTTGAGTTTGGTAAAACTAAGTTGAGAATTAGATCGATTAGGTTAAAACTTGACTCGATTCGATTCGTTTGCAATCTTAGGGTTAAGAGACTAATGCTTTTTTAAGTCGTGCAAGTTAACAGGACCCAAAATGTTAACATTTTTAAAGATTAAACTTATATCAGAAAAGTATTTAAGTGTAAAAGGGCAATACATGTAAATACATATAATCATATGAGACTTTATCTCCATTATACCAATTCGCATTAAGCTCCGGTTAAAAGGATCTTACTTTTAATTGCATTCCTTCATACACTGGTACGTGCACTAGTAAATGATTGGTCATAGCGGCAAATAATGATATTGCAAAGAATGTACTTATGGAGTTATGGTAATAGTGTTATAGTTATTGTGACATTTTATCCCATAGAGCACAAGGATGAAAGAAAAAAATTGGGGATAAGGGATGTGAGCCAATTTTATCTTATCAAAAATGAGTTAGTATTTCTATTTACTTATAGTAAACTATTGTATTTTAACCAAAAAGGCCAATTTATTCTCTAATAATGTCCAAGCATCATCACCAACCTCCTCTCAATCTACGTCTGATTTACGCGCCCATCTTAACCCTTCACATGACAAATTTCCACGAGTGCATCTCACACACTCCACTGAAGTTTGAACCCCAAGAACCACCATCGTCCCCGTCAGTTTACAAAAATAGAAAAGAATACCTCAAAATTACAAATACAAGGAAAATGACAAAAAAATCATGTCTCCGTTTTTGGTTAGTTTTTGGCGGGTTTCGCTCCACAGTTCACACTTCTCACGCTCGTCCTATAGCCATATTATTACAGCCAACTAAAGCTTTTTACTGCTTTAAAACTTTTCAAAATTTCATCAAAATCCCGAATTTGTGAATTTTCCCTTTTTCTCTCTATCAAAAACCCTAGACGTGGAAAAAATATCGCATCTACGGCTACCAAAAAATGTGAAGGGTGGGCGGAGAAATTGGCCTATTTTTTCTTTTTTGGGAGTGAAATTTGATCTTTTTCAACAGGAAAAATTGGTTTTTTGGTGGAATCTTCAAAACCCTGAAAAATTTGAGTAGGGTTTAGTGATTTAGGATTTGCTTGAGGGAAATCTCTCATTTTTGAGGTACCTTGATTTTTTGAATGAAGTACTTGCTTTCGATTCGTAAATTGATGCTCTTTTTCTTCTGGGGTTGTGAAACGTTTTTTGTTTTTAGCATTTTTCATTTGTTTATGTAATGATCGAATGCTGCTGATGGGGTTTTTTGCGCATTTCTTTTTGGTGCACATGGGCTCTGTTTGGGTGATCGAGATGTGTTGAATTTCTGTATAACAGAGTAAAACTCTGTTTTGGCTGAATATTTTATTCTTTTCCCCTTTCTGGGGTTTGGGAATTTGTTCCGTTTCCTTTTTTGATAGATATATTTTTTATATATTAAGTGATTATCCAATTCTGTTAGTAGGGTTTTCCAGTTTTTTTGGTGAAGAGTAAAGACTCTGTTTTGATTGTGGAAATGTTGTCAATGGATGAGAATTACTCCCTCCCCTTTTCCCAAGTCCTTTTCTTCTGCTTACATTTGGGGTTTAATCTATTTGTCACTTGAGAACCAAATAAATTGATAGGTAATAGAGTGTGAAATTTATTCATGCTTTATTCTTGTTGACAATTTTTTGCATTACTTTAAGGACCGATTTCTCATTCTCATTGCTAACTTCCTAAAGAAGATGGATTTTTGCTCTATTGTTTTTACCATTTTTTTATGTTTACTTCTAATTTTTTTTGCTTTTGGTTTTGGTGGGACAGAGATTTTCTGGTGGGTGGTTCCTTTTCTGATCATTCTTTGTAATGAATACTTATTGATTGGGGAATAGACTGCCAAGGTACTGAAACCATGTAAAGAGCATGCGAAAGCTTTCCTTTTCTTGGCTTGGTACTATGAAACATGAACAATTTGAATTCATTTGATGGGCTTACCTGTTAGTTTCCCTTGTACTCATTTTTTTTTTTTTGTTTCGTCTTATTGGTTTGAACTGGTATAGTTGCATTCTGCAGTGAACCTGCTCGATTGACATGTGGTTTCTGTTCTATGCCATGTTAGATTGACAATGTCTCCTAGAAGAGATAAAAGAATTGACAGTAGGAGGGATTCAGAGTTGGAAGAGCTGAAGTACAGGTATTACAAGGAACTAAGAGATGAAAAGGTCAGAATCCGAGGTTCTGGAAATTATTTAAGGTGTCCATACTGTCCAGATTGTAGACGGAAAGAATATGATTTCAAGGAGCTCATGAGGCATTCTTGTCGCATTGGTAGAGAGTCAAAGAGTTCTAGTTTTAGAGAAAAAGCTAGGCATTTGGGACTGCTTAAATACTTGCAACGGATTGAAGACACAGCAGAGCCGCATTCGAATGGAAGAAGCCCAGAACAGATATACAGCTGTAAAGACGTTATGAGCACATCATCCCCACGACTTCACAAAATTGTGCATTTGGAAAGCGGTAAAACCATTGGAGCCAGAAGATCCTCTGGTGAAAGAAATAGTGTAGAAATAGATGAATACATTGAAGATGTTGTCTTGTCAGCTGAAAGAACTGAAAATGTGGAGACTGACCCTGCTAGTAGGGCCAAATCAGTTGCAGCACCTGGAAAAAGTACTTTTCCAAGTATGCCACCTGTATCCCTTGCTACATCTTGTGAACCATCTACTCGCAATGCCAAAGAAGATCTTATTGTTTGGCCTTGGATGGCTGTGGTTGCAAACATTCCAGTTGAGCTTAAGAATGGTAAGTATGTTGCTGAAAGTGGTAGAAAGCTGAGAGAGGAGTGGATAAGTAAAGGATATAACCCTGTGAGAGTCCATCCACTATGGAATTTCAAGGGTCACACTGGGTTTGCCATAGTAGAATTCAATAGGGATTGGGATGGATTCAAAAATGCTATAACATTTGAGAAGGCTTTTGAAGTGGATCTACATGGGAAGAGAGATTGGTATGCAAAAAAGCACAAAAATAGTGGGCTGTTTGCTTGGATTGCACGATATGAGGAGTATCATTTGAAGGGGCTCATTGGAGATTATCTCCGGAGAAATGGAGATCTGAAGACTGTCTCAGACATACAAATAGAAGATAAAAGGAAAGACACCCAGCTTGTGTGCAGCTTGACTAATGAACTGGAAGTTAAAAATCAGAAATGCGAAGATATGAAAAAAAAGATAAGCAGGACTGAAATTCTCATGGGAAATGTAATGAAGCAAAAAGAAGATATGATTGAAGGTCATTATGAAAGTATGTATTTCTGAATGCCTATGTCCCATACTTGATTTATATAGCTTTCGTTATACTGTCATTTTACAAGACTCAAATTTAAGAAAATTGTCAGTTCTATGTTTCATTATGCAGTTGTGTGATTGGAGTTCAACTACATTATTTTTCTTTTGTTGACTAGAGATGAAAAAGATGCAGCAGGACCATTGTGAGCAGCTCCAACATGTTGTCAGTGAGCACGAGAAGAGTACATTAGCCTTAGAAGCTAGGAGACGTGAGCTTCAAATGCGGGAGAAAGAGTTGAAGTACCGCCAAGCTTTAAATGAAAGTGAGAAAAAGAAGCTTGATGAGCAGCAGGAAATGGTATGTAATCATGTTCTTGTACAGTCTATTGCTTTTCAGTTTTGAGTGATATGAAGTTTGACCATACATGCTCGTTGGTTTCAAAAGCTATTTTGGGTTTTTAAGAATGAAAGTTATTTCCTAGTGTAATAGTTTATTCAACTTTTGAAATGACGAAAAGTAAAGATGGTTGTAATGTGCAGAATGAGAGGGCAATTTTGGAGCAAAAGAAGGCAGATGAGAAAATGTGGAAGTTGGCTGAAGACCAAAAGGTGCTTTATGCTTTTGCTGCATTAGGATGCCTTACAAAGAGACGAAAGAAATAAAGAAAAATTCAGTAGGATTTCAACAAGATTGGTGCTTTATTTAATTAATTTGTTTTGCTGTGCAGAGAGAGAAGGAAGAGCTTCATAAACGGATAATTGATTTGGAGGCTAAACTTGATCAAAAGCAAAAGCTTGAGTTGGAAATAGAGTGCCTGAAGGGCACTGCAGAAGTAATGAAGCACATGGGTGAAGAAGGTGACAAGGAAGCTGAGAACAATATGAATTCAATTGAATTAGAGCTCAAAGAGAAGGAAGAGGAACTTGATGCTTTGGAGGCAATAAATCAAGCTCTCATTGTCAAGGAGAGGAAGACCAATGACGAAGTGCAGGAAGCACGCAAGGAGCTAATAAATGTATGACTTATTTACTATTCTTCTTTAAATCCTACCCTCTGTTGCTCAGTTATATGTCTATAAATGGTTTTCTTTATCCAACCATGCCTGATATTTTACTTTAAGAATGTATTTATCTTCCTGTAATTACATGAGGGATAATATGGATTAAGAAGACCAGAATTGTATATAGCTATGTGCCTATAAATATGTCAATTTCTGTACCCTTTAGTATTACAGGAAATTTTCTCCTTGAGGCAATCTGTGTTTTCAGAATAGAATTCTCCTTATGGAAGAAGTATTTAGAGATAAGAATATATGCCCATTTTAATTCGTATGCTTCAGTATTTTCTATCCTTTTCTTTATAGATAAGTTTGACTAGATGAGATAATTATTGAATTGAAGGGTTTAAGTGAATAAAAACAGAAGAATTTGCTGCAAATCCAAGGAGTATACAATTATGTTTGGCCACTCTGCTAGATATAATAACTAAATACCACAGGAAGAGATTTCTGAGTTTCTTTTCCTTTGTCTTCTTTGTGTTGTGCTTGGGATTAGTCAAATGATCAGGCTCTACGGTTCTAAAAAAAATGTTATTGGTAAGATTACACTTCTACTTTATTCCAGTCCAATGAGTGCTAATCTAATTGCAGATGGTGAAATGCCTTTCCATTATTCATGCAATAATTGCATGAAATGCCTTTCTATGGCATCCTTTTAATCAAGCTAAAAGAAATGGGGGAGTACAAAAGGTAAACATGTTAGTGTACACTGGCAGTTTCCATTTTTTTCTTTTTTCTTTTGGCCGTTTCCTTTTCTTGTCCCTTGTATCACATAAGTGTTATTTCTGCAGTTATTTTAGATCAGAAAACAGTTGAATAAGAAGGTGGTGTGGACTGGTGCGTTGTGGGTCCCCTTTAGAAACTCAAATCTTGATGTAGGGCTAGTATGATGGTGGTCTCTATTTGATGGCTACTGGGTGAATCTGTACTTAAGTGATGTTTGCCTAAATGCAGACTGCAACATCAAATCCTTGCATCCTCAAGAACAATTCATAAGAAAAACATTCTCAAGTTGAATCTGTGGTTGTTAGAGGAGACTACATAAAAATAATTCTTGACTTCAATGTTTAGGTGTATCTAAGCTAATAGTTAGACTCTGATTCTAAGAGGATATTAAAATCCTAGTGTTATTCATCAAGAATCAGCTAAATTTTCCAACAGGAGCTGCAGAATACCAACATCCCTTTAATGTGAAAACTTGTAAAACACTTACAAACCATGATCCTAAACTAAGATTAATGCTTATGCTTTACTTTTTGTTAAGATTAGCTGATAGTTGCACAGTGTGTGTGCATGGATGGATGTTGTCTCTTCTGTTAGACAAATATTTGGCATTAGACTACTTTGTTTGGTTTGAAATGGACTATGAAAAAAAAAGCAAACGAGAAGTGTGAAGCAGTGTGATGCTCAAATATTTGCAAGAGCTAATTGGTCGTCAACCACATATATTGTGTAGGGGTTGAAAGATAGCCGTGCATTTATACATGTCAAGAGAATGGGAGAGCTGGATGAGAAGCCATTTCACAGTGCTGCTGAGAGAAAATTTTCGCACACTGAAGCAGCTGAGAAAGCAATTGAATTGTGTTCCTTGTGGGAAGATAACCTTAGGGATCCAAGCTGGCATCCATACAGGGTCATCATTGATGGAGAAAATGCCAAGGTATGTGTGGTTTAATAGCCAATTCGAGATGTATCTAATCTCTGTTATTCCTGCACAGCACCTCTTAAAGGCGACTTGACGTGCTGCTTACCTGCCGGAATGTTGGTTTACAGATTGACTTTGAGTTGGTTATGGTTTATTTCCTTACCTTTAATATTGGCTGTTGCAATTGAATCTATGATTCACTCATATTTAATCACCATTTCCATTGCCTATGGAAGAGAGAACATTTGGCACCCTTCGCTTCCAGTTTGTGGACATATTTATGTTTACTTACTCATGGATGCATTTAAATTACAATTCTTTTGTTTATAATTTGATCTGTCCTTTACTGTAATTTTATGAATTTTCACCTGTGGAATTTATTGTTGAGAATATACAGGGTTTAGGAAAATTTTAGTTGCCGATTTACCTTTAGAATATAAGAATGTATGTAAACCTACCTGTACATCACATCAAATATTAGTGTTTGAATTAAACTATTGCTTTCTTTCACTCCTTATGAATAAACATATGCCTCGTCTATGTACCCCATCTTAAACCTGTATTTTCTGGAAAAAGCAATAATTATTTAATGAAAATAATCTCTTCAAGTTGCTCCTTATATCTTTTGGGAGTAACTTAACAGCATCCACGATGTGTTGCTTTAAATATTTCAAAAGAAATTCAAGTGTTAAGGACATCCTTAGTTTTGGTTAATGTGATGGTAGTCATGCCCCCATTTAGTTTTTAGGAACGAAGGGTGGGGAAAACCTCTGTTATTGACTGTTTCACATTGCAGTGAACTCCGAATTTGCTCTTCAGACCTTTGCCTAGTTTAGTTGTTGAATCATCTTATTTGTCTTTCCATGTGCTTCACACGAGGGGGGAAAAACACATGCCCGGGGGGGGGGGGGGGTGGTTTTTTGCTTTGAAAAATAAAATGCATCTATTGATGTGTTTGTACACATGAACCCACTGAACTAAGTTTCTCAGCTTGTTACAGTGAATCATTTAACTGATCAAGGTACATAGGCTGATTGCTGAACGTTTTCATGAAACGTTGTTCCTTTTATTTAAATCAACATCTTCATAAGCTCTTAATAGCGACCAAAATATGGTGTTAATTGCAGCAAACAGATTCATGAATTGACCATGGGTTGCGCATATATTTGGCGTTCAGTTAGATAAATTAAATGTTTTCATGGTTCACTGAAGAACCCTCCAGAAGGATTTGTAACAGATTCCAGCATGATGTAACACAATCCCCTCTGACCAAGTAATGTATACAGGAATAGGAGATTGAGGAATGGATTTAATTTTGTGGAGGAGGGGAGTGGAAGGAGAAAAGAGACTGTAGGCTTTAATTCTCCCCTTGTTAGTATCAGGGAATTAACGTTGTTTTTCGAATAATAATTTTCCTGATTATGTGTATGTTTTAAATACATTATTGTTTTAAATGACGTCATAAATTTCATATACATTTATTTTGCACTTGGATTTTCTTGCTATGGGAAGAACAACCTAAGTCTGCTGAGGCAATCCTCTTTGCCTTTCGGTTTTCCTAACTTGGTTGATTTCATTGAATCTGATCATGCAGGAAATAATTGATGAGAATGACGAAAAGTTGAATAGTCTAAAGGATGAATACGGTGACGAAGTGTACCAGGCTGTTGTTAAAGCTCTAGATGAAATGAATGAGTACAATCCTAGTGGAAGATATCCTCTGCCTGAACTATGGAATTTAAAAGCAGGAAGAACAGCATCTTTAAGAGAGGGAGTGGAGCACATATTAAAACTCTGGAAGGTTAACAAGCGCAAGAGAGCTACGTACACTTGAGGAGATATGGATATTCATTTTGGGCTTTTTGTTTCTGTTTAATGCACATTGAACGAATGGATAGGAAGAAGAGATAGACTGTAAGGGGGAACGCTGAACATTGGCTAAAAATTTCAATATCATGTTAGAGACTAATTTTCAGTTGCTAAATGGTTAATGCTTTGATTGCAGTTTCTTGTGTGGGGTTTTTCTAATTTTTGAATCCGATTGAATTGCTATCTTGCTTTGTTTTTAGGATAATACTCAAAAATGCCCTTGTGTAATGAGTTTTAATTTACTTCCCTATAGAATTATAAGATTATCTAATGTAATTATAAGGAAAAGATGTTGAATTTTGCATGTCTATACCTGTTATTTGATAAATAATTATAATAATAATAATTTTATCACTATGATATGATACTTTTGATAGTATTTTATTTATGGATTTAGATTTATATGAATAATTGAATACTATCAAAAAGTATCAAAAGTAAAATATTATTTTATTCAGAGTACTTTTGATAAAATAATTATTATAAAAAATATTAACTAATATTTGATAGTATCCACTAATTTAATTAGTAAGAATTAAATATTTGATCAATATTGAATCATATTTAGGGCTAATTTAATTAGTAAGAATTGATCACTTCCTTGTAAAATATCGTATATTCGAATTCAGTTGTTAATATGACGATTGTATTGATAAGTGATCAATAAGAACCTCAGACATATGGTCCTAGTGATACGCAATCAAAAATATTTGGATAAGCTAATTTTCATAAACCACCATGTGATTTCCAATAGTTGATGGCTGACAAAGCTAATTTTCCACGATTGTCACCAACAAATAACACCATCATTCTAAAGTTGAAGTAATGATGCGTATACATCCTCAACTTGAATGCATGATACAATGTTCCTTTCCCTAAACATCACCTTAAGACTGATCAAATGCTAAAATGATTTCTCTTTTAATCATGATATGATTTTGGCAAACTTTCTTTCCAGTCCCTTTCTTTTCTTTCCTTTTCTCACCTTCCAAAAGCTGTATGAGCAATCCAAATCGGTTTTAGGTTGTCAATCATGCTCCCTTTCGAAGTAATATATACTGACATTGCAGCAAGACTACAACAAAAAAAAAATAATCAAGTACATATTACCTACATATTACCTCAGAAAAGACAAAAAAAAAAAAAAGTACATATTACCTAGCTATTACTGAGTTGTGACGTTTACAATCAAGCTGCAGTAAAGGTTGTCGACAAATGGTCAAATGTTACTGGAAAATGATTCAACCCTCAATCAAATAGCCCAAACTAAAAAGAAATGCTTTTAAAGAGAACAGCAAGGCCCTACATAAAAAATAAAATAAAATTTGTGGAACAGCCTGGTTTATACCTCAGTCAAAATTATACAAAACTAGCAACAGTAACATGCAATATATTTTAGTTTGAATTTTCTCCTTGAGGATTAGGTTTTGGGTAAGTCAATCTATCGGCATTGTGCCTTAAAAAATAAATAGAAAAAATCTATTGGCATTATACGTCATACATCTGCCCTGTCCACACATAAGCTGACACAAAGCTTTGTACACTTGTTCCGCAATTTAAGAAATCAAGATTTCTAAGGCCTTATTCCTCCTGTTGATTGCCTAGAAAACAATAACCATAGTTCTATTACCGTCACATTAGACACTGAAACATGTAATGCAATTGGATTCTCAATTTTTCCACAACAGAGGCCAAAAATAACACAAACTGCACATAATTAACCCAAGGATGTGTTTAATATTAAAAAAGTGGCACGAAAACCTCAAAAATAGAAAACAAAAAGGATACAGTACAACAATAGAAAAACCGTTTTGTCTTATATAGAAAATGACGAAAGAACGGTAGATTTTCAATAAAAGATCATGGGGCCTGTTTGACAAATGAGTTTTTGGTCAAGTTTGTCTCCCACCAATTTTTTTAACAATGTCAAATAGATGCCAAATAGTGTCTTACATAAGTAAAACTTGAAAGACATTGTCAAATAGATGCCTAATGAAACTATGTAATCATTCAATACAATATCTCATCAAACTATATACGCCACACTCAATGAGCTTCATACTCAGTGAAATCTTAGTTGTCGCACCTGCACCGCTCCACACCGCTAACAACAGGTTGCATCTGTTTTCCACATTTGTAGCAGAATCCCGTATGACACCTGTATAAAGAATTTAACAAGCTTGAAGAGAATTAATAAGCGAAACAGGAGGCAAAATTGCAGACCATGAAATTTTCAGGTAGGGACCTATATATACATACTTAATTGACTGTGATAAAGAAACTTGAGGTAAAAAATATTTCTTTTTTATACTTGATAGCGTGAAATCTGGCAAAACCAAGCTAAAAACAAGTTAACTGAATCACAGAAAGTGAAACAAGAGACCTGTACCTTGCTTCCTTCATCTATACATGCAAATATAATATTTCAATAGAAAAAAGTAAACCAAAGAGATTGGCAGTTAATAATTTCATGACTAGTACCAGTGCCCATCTGCAATTTCTCCTTGAAACATTTATTGCATCAAATTCTCAAAGAAGTATATGATTCCTCTACAATACTTGAAACTTTAACGACAATTACAAGACAAATTTGTCACTAGGAATTATTTGTAGAATACCAGCTGCATTGCCAATTTATCAGTATCAGTGCATTGAGAACTTGCTACAATTTAGAAACAGTAACCTATTTGTGAAGAATATTAGCACCAGCATCGGTTATTTACAAAATTGTCATAATTCAATATGCATGGTTTCCCTTTAATTTTATTCTATAAATTTGCACATCAAAGCATGCTTATATGTTTACTTTATGCTTATATGTTTACTTCAATTTGGCCAAGCTAGACTGACTGTAAATCTAAGAAGCTCAGGCCACTTTGTCCAAGTTAAAGTACTATGAATTATCTGGTATACATTAATGTTTGTATACGTGACTAGTACCAAAAAAAAAAATCTTATTTGGACTGTAGACAAAGAAAATTTATTTAATTTATTTTAGTCAAGATTTATTTAAATTAAATCGATCTTGATTAAATTAAATTAAATTATAGAAGTCCATCATGTTTTGGACTGGCAAATTGGGCCAATATTATATGGATTATGGACTACTAAATCAAATTAAATTCATATGCCCATTTAAGTTGGAGTGAATTAATCGATTTATTAATTCACCATGAGCCATTTGGATTGGCCCACTATTTAAACCCAAGTGAAATGAGTTTCTTAACTTACAAGTTACCCACAATACAGGAGGATTCCGGAGGGTTTTCTTGAAGACCTAACCTACATATTTTGGCTATAAATAAAGGTCTTCCCTCAAGGCAAAAAAAATAGAAAAATCCCGAACATTCGGAGAAACTCTGTCAAATTCTTTCAAGAGCTTTCTTCCTCAAATCCAAGTCCAAGTCAAGTCAAACAAATCCTCCTGCTATCGGTGTTGAAGACTTGAAGTTCCAAGTGTTTGACGCCGTCATCAAATCAATCGTTTTCTACACCGAAATTGTAGGAAACACCCATTCGATTGAAGAACAAGTCTTTTCGACCCTTCAATTGAAGTTATTCGAAGAAAAGAATCAGGGGATTAAATTCTTTGATTTAAGAATTTTTAGAGATTGTAACCCGCTTATTGTTTAATTTAATAAATTTGATATTTGTGCAAGTTTTCTTGTCTTTTATTTTAGGCAACACAATTTGTGCTTACATGGACAACTAAGCAAATTTTTTTTTAATGAGTAAATATTTAATTTTATAGGTTCTTATTCACATCAAACATATTTGCTTTCTATACTGACCTTGCATACAAGATTAAAGCAAAACAAGGGCGGTTCTATGTTTCACTGAACAACAAAACTGGATTGGGGATCGATCAATGGGAGTGAATTTTGATGAAGTTTGATTGATCTTGGCAATGCATCAAGCGAAGTTAAAACATCTCTCGAACAGCCAGAAAAACAAAGAGAAGCACTAAAAGAAAAAAAAAAAGAACTAAAATGCATATAGGACCAATCAACAAGAAATGAAAGCATCTTTCACATGGCCAATAAAAACAGGGTGAAACACCAAAAATAAGAATATGAGAAATCAAATACCTGCATCTCATAAAGCTGCAGCCTTTAATGCGCTCAACATGATTGTGGCATCCGGGGCACTTAGTCCATCTCTGAGCCTTCACAAGCTCTTCAAATAAGATATCATTTTCATGTTCCTGGGATCCCTTTGCATGCATCTCCTCACATACATTCCATGGAAGAATACAATCGAAACAGAAGAATTTCTTGCACATTGGACATTCTGATTTCCTCAGATTTTCCTGACAACATTCATCAAGGATCAGCTCTGAGCAATCGGGATTCGGGCAGTAGCATTTTCTTAACCCTGTGACAGCATTTTCACAAAGCAGAACACACCATCTCGTAAAGAGTTTTTTTGCGATGATTTTTTCGCATTCAAATTGATCCAACTGTTCCATGCATCCTACTTGAGGGCATGTTATGTTGAGAACTTTTCCATCAACCTTTGCAGCAATATAATTCTCAATACATCTATCTCTGCCGCTAAATACCCTTGTTTTTTGGATCTTCCTCGCGCATATTTGACAAGTAGGAGCCTTAACATTTTTTTCAGCATTTTCACCTTTTCTTCTTCTTCTATTTTCCTCTTTAAGCTCCGTGTAACTCCTCTCCATTGAACAAAGTAAAACTCATAGTACCTAGAAAAATTAATACAAGATTCTTAATAAATGTGGCTCAGATTTTCTAAAGAATGCATAGGAATAAATGCAAAATTATGTACTATTTGTTCTGATGATTATGTCAGTGGAAGTATAAGAATTCTGCACATGATTTAAACCCTAAACCCTAAATTTCTTCATGGCTGATGAGTAGCAATATAAACAGAGATTTTTCTAAACCCTTCTGGACAAAGATTACCTCTGAAAGTCTAATCCTCCATTCGAATGTAATCAGAGCTGAAATCACCGTCTCTTTTCTTCCCTTATCTTCAGACAGGTTTAACCTTTTCTCCTTCCATACTCAATGGACTTCTACATTTATTATTCTTCGAGTTGAAAAATACATGTGAATACCATGATTAATAACAAAGGAAAAATGTAATTTTGGTCCTAAAGTTTCTCAAAGTAGCGATACTAGTCCCCAAAAGTTGCCCTAACGTAAATCTGGTCCCTAATGATTTCAATTTGAAGTATATTTAGAACAATTGACTTATTTTTATCAATTCTTACTGAAATATTGGCAAGTGCAGTAATGTGTTTTGCTTTAATGTTCCCAAAGTTTAACTTTTCACTGGCCAAAAAAATACTTTAGTATGAGCAACTATGACCCCAATGTTGACATCTATGGAAAAATTACAAGAATCGAAGTGGATCCATTTATTGAAGGTTTCCGATCATTCATTTTTTTTAATTCTTAGAGATATGTTGCTTCATGATTCTTCGGATTATCTTGAATTGTCCAAAATTTTCTTTTGTCTCCAAAGCTTTGACTGCTTTTTTGAGGGCACAGTTTTGGTCTCAATTTTTTTTTTTTTGGAGGAGAAGGGAAAAGAAAGAAGGTCTGGATTGGAAATGATTATGGGGATGCCCCAATGTGTGTTTTTTTTTAATATATTTATGTTAATGTCTCTTTTATTTTCTCTCTTAGATTCATTTAATGCGTGTGTTTATGAAATTAATTAATCATTAATGTCAATAAATTGTTGCTTAATTTTTTAAACGAAAATTTTCAGCATGGGACACGTGACCGCATTCGGTGCTATTCGAGTAGGAATTGAGAAAAAGCAGCCAATTGCCTTAAATGTGCTTCAAATTTGAAACACTTAGGGCTAAATTTGCTTTGCCCCAAACTTTGGGGACTAGTGTCACTATTCTGTCAAACTTTGAGGATCAAAACTACATTTTACTCTAATAACAAAAGGTAACATTTTGTTGTGGCAAATTTTAGTGGGAAGCGGCTGACTTCCAGCATCACCATTAAGGTGATGACCACTGGACCAAATGGCCAGTGGCGGTGCGTATCCTATTTACTTCTTTAATTAAACTATGTAGATCTTGAGTACGGGTGGGTGACTTTTACTGTATTTATATCACCATTTAGGGTAAAAGGCTTCGTCCATTAACCACTGACGGGTATTTTACATACGTACAAGTTAAAAAACCGAATTACACCCGTTCACTGCAAGTATACAGATCAACTAGTAGTTTAGGGTATATATCGGGTCGATCCCACAGGGAAGAGTGAACAATTACCGGTATTACTAAAGTTTCTCTATTATTTAGACTATCAATGAATGATAAGAAATTTAACCTACTGCACTTATACAAGAAATTAACAAATAAAAGCTCCTTAGGTTGTGGTATCCCTAACTACTCATGCAAGTGTTATATTTGGATCATTGAATACTACATCTAGGCTAATTATGGTGTAATTTCCTTATGCATTTGAATCCTACTTTCGTAGTGAATCAATTATACTTATAACTAATCCATACCTATTCTCATGGTTATGAAATTAGCTACAAGTTCATTTCTTCAGTGAAATTACATGAAATGAATCACTAAAACCACATAGATGCACCTCTACTTTCGTGAGTGTACTCCCTATGTTTAGCACTTCTTGAACTAGTGTTAAATCTCAATTTTCATTGCAGAAACAACACCTTAGATAATCACAATTAATGGTACCAGATTAATCATGATTTAAAGAGCCAAAGTGCTAAATAACTTGCTCAAATCATAGCAATCAAATAACCAAAGAATAAACACTCACAATCATAGAAAGTTCAACCAAACCCAAGGTATAAACTTTAAAGACACATATTAAACACAAAATCCAGAACTTGTATATTAACTAAACTTGGAATCAAATACAAAAGATAAAGATTTGGAAGGAATACAACCCTTGTCACATGAGCTTTCTTCCTTGCCTTCTTCATCCTCCATCTTCATCCTAATCTAGATAATAAACAAGAATGGAAAAGCTACACTACTCTACACTAAGCTAAACTAACACTAGGAAGATGAAAGAGCTACATTTCTGCAGACTCCAAGCTTCTCCCGTAGCTCTCTCTATTTTTCTGCTATGGACTCCAATCTCCCCTCCTTTTAACTTTTGCAATGCATTTGGCTATTTTAATGATGAAAGGTGGTCAAGAAATGAGGATTACATCTCCCTTTTACAGCTGGGAATGTTTCTCACATGTATAGCATCCCATGTGAGTTGGTGGAAGTGAAATTGAGTTTTATGCGTACAGAGCAGCCTTTTCTGACTCTGGTCTGCTACAGTGATCCGAGCTGATACAGTACCTCGGATCCACTAACCCAGAAACAGCCGAGGGTTCGGATGAATAGTGGATCCGAGTGTGGATCACTTGCTCTGTTTTTGGCCCAACTTCAACCGATCTTTTCTTGATGATAAAAGCTGATTTAGCTCTTGACCAAAACATAAAACTTGTAGCCCTTTGAGTTAGCTTTCCAATGCATCAAGAATCACCTCATTTGGATCTGTGTAGGCTGAGAAATGACCGAAATACCCTTACCTGCTCATTGCCCTGTTCCAGTTTCGACCAGTAGAAATTTGCTATTGTAATTCGGCATTTTGACCTGGAAAACCTTCAAACTGGATTTAGATGTCTTCACCAAAGTTGTAGATCTATCTCTTATCTTCAAATTGGTTCAAGAATCATCTTAATCCGATCATTGTAGCTCAAGTTATAGCCGAAATACGAAAATGTGTCAAAACTGTCAAAATACACAAAATCCAAGTAAAAAGTGATAAAAACCTCATTTAATCACTTAAAAGCATTTTTCACCAATTATAGCCAAAATGATTCATATTCTACCAATAATATAACTAAAGTGACTAAAAATAATATAAAATATCATACAATTATTACGTAAATTAGTCACTTATCAAACTCCCCCACACTTGAACCATTGCTTGTCCTCAAGCAATAAGAAATACAAACCAACAATGATCCAAAATTTGAAAATAAACATATGTAGCATTTCAACTTCATTTCCTCAAAACAAAGTAAATAACCATTATGCAATTATTCAATTAAAGTTCAAGTACTCATAATATCGAGTAAAGGAGAGCCAATTATACCACCATTATAACAAATTCAAGTCAATTTCTCATCCTTAACCAATTTCATACGCAAGTAACTCATATGGCCAATAATATGCTTTCTAAACCCATGATCATCTTCTTATTTATCTTTAAAGAGGGATTTATTTATATAATATAGCTAAATATTACTTAAGTTGTGAAAGTATCTTTTTACGCGAGGATCGACATTTTTAGATGAAGATCACCGGTTACTCAACACTTCACATACTCAAGTTGCTTTGCATACTCTTAATTCAAGTACCGTTTTACTCGAAAGTCGACATTTGTAGATGAAGACTCCCGGTTACTAAGTACAAGAATCATTGGAGTAGAACAAATCTTATTCTATTTTTGTCTTTTTCTTTTGTTTCTTCATTTTTTTTTTCATTTTTTTTAAAGTAAAGATAATAACATTCCCTCGAAAGCATAATCATGAGAAGAGTATTGCAATTATTGACCATATTTATCACTTAACTTATAAAATCCAATAAAGAGAAGAAATTTCATCAAATATGCAAAAAAAAATATATAGGCATAATTTTCTCCACTTTAAAAGATATACTTTCCTACAAATGCAAAAATTATAATCACATAATAGTCATTTCCAAGTTAAATGAGAAAAGAAGTGCTTAAACCACATATATTTATCTCAAATGTAGAAGGAATTTGAACTACTAATGGTATGGAACTTGTTACCCCTTGGATAAAATCGAAAAAATTTAAAAATTGTTGAGGCAAGTTTGCAATTTTGGACAAGATTTTGGAAAAATTTTGAATTTTAACACAAGTCCAATATTTGCAACTAATAAGTCAATCACATACAATATATATAATCTCAATTCTCCCCCCACACTTAACATACACATTGTCCTCAATGTGTAAAAAGGAAAATCAAGATAAAGAAAGTAATACTCCCCTATGATGTGATTGAATATGAAGCTTCAAGGTACGTTGTTCGCTTGTCTTCATTGCTTCATGAGTTCCATTTGGTAACCATTAGTGATATAAACCTAAAAATGGAAAATGAGAATCAAAAGTGAAAACAAAGGCTCAAGACATCAAAACGGCGATCCGTAACTTCAAGCCCTTGTTTTGGTGATGTACCTATAAAAAATACACAATAAGCAACTCAAGGTACAAGAAAATATATGAGGAAAAGAAGAAAAAGAGAATCAAGGAAGCTGCATTTTTTAAAAAAAAATGCTCAGAAAACGTGAGTAGAAACGCGCCTTTAACTCGCGTTTTTTTAAGGCGCGTTTCTTCCCAAAAGTTGCAGTACTGAAAACGCGGTTCTGTGAGAAAACGCGACTTCAAGTCGCGTTTTCAATGGCGCGTTTTCATCTTTGATCCAGGCAACAAAACGTGACTTCCATCAAAACGCAACTTAAAGTCGCGTTTTGAAGGCGCGTTTTCTGTTCTGCAGGTGCAGAATCGAAAACGCGATTCTGTGAACACGCGACTCAGAGGCGCGTTTTCTTGAGAAACGCGTTTTCTGCTGCGAATTTTAGCAGAAATTCAACTTTTGAAAATTTACAAATAATACCCCAATCACTCAAAATGCATCATAAATCATTTGTTTGTAAAATTTATCAATGTGCACACATGTAAAACATTAAAAACATGCATTTTAGCCCCTTTTAACGGATCAAAAACAACAATTACTCAAATCGAGGGGTTGAGTTCCTTGATCAAATTTCGCCTTTTTCACCTCATTTGGTCACTTTTGCTTCCATTTCCAATACCTACAAATGAAAAATAACAAAATAACTTAAACACATACTTCAAACATAAAATCACCCCAAAATAACATAAACTTAAACAAACATTGGGTTGCCTCCCAATAAGCGCTTTTATTTATAGTCGTTGGCTCGACTATTGAACCTTATTTTTCAAGGAGGCTTGGTTAAAGAATAATCCACCATTTTAGGCCGTGGTGGATCATTAAATGGTGACTTTATAGTAAAAGTCACATGTTCTAATGATGTGAGAAATGAAAGTGACTTACCTATCCCAAGTGTTTCATAGATATTACCTTGAATATGCACCACTTGAGAACTTACCAAAGGGATGCCATGAGAGTATCTTGGGCAGGAATACCTTTAGAACCTATACTTTCAATGCACTCCTCAAGAGGGGTGAAAAATGAGTCATTAAAACTCACCTCTTGAGGCTCAAAGTTAGTTCCAAAGATATTATCTTGTGAAATGGATATTTGCTCATTAAAACACACTTGAAATTCATCATTTTCATCAAACTGCAACCCATTTTCACATACAACATTCCCACCATTCATGCTAGGATCATTTTGCAAATTATTAGAGGAAATAACTTCACACAATACATGTAATTGATCTTGTATTCTACCAAAGTGAGAAGCCAATTCATCTATCCTTTCCTCAATCCTATCAAAACGGTCGGAAGTCACATTAGCTAATTTTTCTATAGCTAACTCCCAAGATGGCTTAGAATCATTAGCTACCATTTCAATTGCCAACTCCCAAGATGGTTTTGATTCATATTGGACACATTCAGGTTGGTAATTATAAAAATATGAAGAATCACTATAAGTACCATGATTATCCCAACCATAAGCATTAGCACTATATCGATCAAAACAAGGATTGTAATGCTCTAATTCATCATAATAATTCACATTTTGTGCTTGCATACATGTATTAGTATCATGATAATCTCCACACAAGTCACAAATCACATGATAAGAATTAAAAGCATTAACATTCCTCCTCTGCTCAATTTCATGCATCATGGTGTCCATTTGAACTTGTAACTTAATTACATCAAATTTTGCCTTTAAGCACCTTAAACCATCTTCAAAAGACATACATTCAGTAAATTCTTGGTTACCTCTGTTGAAGGAGCTTTGCACTTGGTAACCATCCGTTGCCAATCTTCCACTTCTCAAGCATTGTCCTCCAAATTGACCTACCCTCCTCATTACCTAAAATTGCTTTTAAACAACTTAAGAGCAAAATTAGTAAAAAGAATAGGTGATAAAACACATACACATATAAAATACTAAAATAACAGAAAATAACATTCACATTATAACTAATATTATGTCTAAACTAATAAAGTTGCTCTTCACACCGATATTGCCAAATCTTCCCCGGCAACGGCGCCAAAAACTTGACGGGTATTTTACATACGTACAAGTTAAAAAACCGAATTACACCCGTTCACTGCAAGTATACAGATCAACTAGTAGTTTAGGGTATATATCGGGTCGATCCCACAGGGAAGAGTGAACAATTACCGGTATTACTAAAGTTTCTCTATTATTTAGACTATCAATGAATGATAAGAAATTTAACCTACTGCACTTATACAAGAAATTAACAAATAAAAGCTCCTTAGGTTGTGGTATCCCTAACTACTCATGCAAGTGTTATATTTGGATCATTGAATACTACATCTAGGCTAATTATGGTGTAATTTCCTTATGCATTTGAATCCTACTTTCGTAGTGAATCAATTATACTTATAACTAATCCATACCTATTCTCATGGTTATGAAATTAGCTACAAGTCATTTCTTCAGTGAAATTACATGAAATGAATCACTAAAACCACATAGATGCACATCTACTTTCGTGAGTGTACTCCCTATGTTTAGCACTTCTTTGATAGGTTGCATTTTAGTGGGTATTTTGGGCATTATTGCACAACTAATTGATTAAATATTTTCACTATTTGGGTGGATTCTACTGATATTTCGCTTTGATGCTAATTGCAGGATTGGATGCTGTAAAGTGCTTAAAATCAGAATTTAGAGGATTTGTCGTACGTGGGGCCCGCTTGAGAAGCTGAAGGCATTTAATTGTAATAGATTTTTACTTTATTTATATATTTTATTTGTGGGAGGTTTAGGTTTTCTTTTTTGTGGGCCAATGAGTATTCCCTTTTGACATTGGGCTTCATCGGTTGGCTTTTAAATGACACATGAGAGCCGCAGCTTTGGGGGGGTAGCAAGAAACAGAAACAAGTTTTGCTTCTTGGCTTGTGTATTATTTTCTTCCTGTGATGATGGTTGACTTGGGACCTACCAACTGTTTGTGAATTGGTCTTTGACCAAAATCAACGAATTGAAGGATTTCCTCTCGTATGTCTCTTGAGCAATAGAAAGAAAGAAAACAAAGTGCAGCCGCCATTGTTGACTTGGTGGGTTCCCTCTTTACTCGATTGTGACAATGAAATTGGGAGTCCATCTAACGTATGCTTTAGAGGAAAATTGGCAGCAATAGAAAAGCTTCCTTGCGTTTTCCTCTGGGCTGACCGAAGCGAAGGAAAAGTGCTCTGCAAAACTCCCCCAAACTCCACGCGCCGCGCCCTTCCATTAATGGAGGGCTAATTCTCTAATTCTAGTCAAGGGACAGCTGATGAATTGGTTCAATTAATGCTGTGAGATCTAAACCGCTTTTAATTATTTCCTCCGTTTTTTGGTATTCATATGTTCTTTGCTTTTAACTGTTATAGCTCTTGTGTATGATTGATTAGTGCGCAATAATTAATTATTCATATAGGCTATTTTGCTAAATAGAGGTAATTGAATCCGTAATTGTTCGTTACCTCTATCCCAGTAGCAACTGGTATAATTGGGTTTATGTCAGGGGAATATATGATCTAGTTTAAATAAACCCTCGTAGCGTGTTTATTGGTTAGGATTGGGCCTTTCTAATTATTAATGCAATCTGGAAATTGAATCCTACGGTCGTACCTAGGGTTGTTTTTGGGTTAGAGAAATAGCTAACGGTCGTACCTTGGCTATCGATAAATTAAGGAAGGGTTGGTTGTTTAGCGCGTGCGAGACAACTAGAACCAATCTATTAGTAAATGTTGGAATTACCTTTGAATCAATGATCAGTGCATGAACCAGTTCTGAAGTATACCCTTGGCTAGAGTTTCTCTCATTTATTTCTTCTAATTAATTATTTTCTGCATTTAATTTGTTTAGTTGGCATTTGATACCAAAACCCCCCATTATTCTTGATTTGGAAAGAAACAAATATCTCTCCAGTCCCTGAGGAGACGACCCTACTTACCACTGTCTACTAGTTAGGGAATTCAGTTAAATAATTAATTCAGGTATATCGGATTAAGCAAACTCTTCGGGAACAGGGTGAATCAAGTAACCCATTGCACACCTAGAGTCCCTGCTCCAGTACTCGAATTGATTACTAGCTGTTTCAGGTGGTAGTTAGGATTTATTTATTATTATTGCACAGGTTCGGCACTTGTCAATTTTTGGTGCCGTTGCCGGGGACTGGCGTCTGAATTATTTGTTTCTTTTTGAATTCAGTTTTTATTTTGTTTTATTTTATTTTTCTTTTTCTTGGTACTTTTGCTAGTTTATGCCCCGTTCTTCTCGCACAGGTGACTTGGTATACGATCCTGAGGTTGAGAAGGCAGCACGTAGGCGAAGGCAAGAGACCAAGAGACAAAAAGAAGGGTACTCATTTTCTGAAAACGAGTCAATAGAAGACGAATTGAGCATGGCCAACACCCAGACATTACGGGAGCTGGCTACCCCAGAACTGACTCATCAGCCCTTGTGCATCACGTTCCCAACTCTGGCTGAGAATACCTCATTCGAGTTGAAATCGGGGTTGATTCAACTCCTACCTTCGTTCCATGGCCTTTCTGGTGAGGAACCCCACAAACATATCAAGGAATTCGAAGTGGTTTGCTCTAGCATGAAACCCCCTGCGGTCACCGAAGAGCAAATACGACTCAGGGCTTTCCCTTTCTCTCTCAAGGATGCAGCGAAGGATTGGCTATACTACCTACCTGCAGGTAGTATCACCACGTGGGCACAGTTGAAAAAGAAATTTCTGGAAAAATTTTTTCCCGCATCCCGGGTTGCGAGTCTGAGAAAGGAAATATGCAGTATCAAGCAGTACTCCGGGGAATCATTGTACGATTATTGGGAAAGGTTCAACAAGTTGTGCAAGGGATGCCCACAGCATCAGATTAGCGAACAACTGTTGATCCAGTACTTCTATGAAGGGCTCCAGTCAACTGACAGGGGTATTATTGACGCTGCGAGTGGAGGAGCCCTGGCGAACAAAACACCGAGGGAAGCATGGGACCTTATTGAAGCCATGGCAGAAAACTCTCAGCAGTTCGGCTTCCGTGAGAGCAATCCTACCCGTAGGGTAAATGAGGCAGAGACGTCATCCATCCAGCAGCAACTGTCAGAGTTGACGTCTGCAGTCAGGCAGTTGGCCATGAGAGACACACCGCGAGCAAAGGTGTGTGGAATCTGTACTAGCATGGACCACTGCACGGATTCGTGCCCCATTCTGCAAGAGGACGGGGCGGAACAGGTAAACATGGCCGGAGGCGTGCCCGCGCCCCGCAGGCAATATGACCCGTATTCCAACACATACAACCCCGGTTGGAGAGACCACCCCAATCTCAGTTACGGGAACAGGCAACAAGGTTCATTCCCGAATCGTCCACCAGGATTCCACCAGCCTTGGCAACCAAAATCTCAACCCTCATCCTCCAATACAGGAAGCTCTTTGGAGGACCTAGTCAAGAACCTGGCCACGACTACTACCAACCTGGCCACGACTACTACACAGCTTCAACAGGAGATCAGATCCTTGGCCGCGAAAACCGAGCAGCTCCAGCAGGACACCAAAGCTGACAAGAAAGACCAAGATGTTCGAATAAGTCAACTGGCAACTGCCATCAACCGCTTGGAATCTCACGTTTATGGGAAACTGCCATCGCAACCTGAGGTAAATCCCAGGAATGTAAGTGCCATGACGCTGAGGAGTGGCAAGGAGCTGGAAGAACCTAAAGTGAAAAATTCAAAAAGCAAAAGCGAGGAGGAGATAGAAAAGGAAATTGAGGAGGAAGGACGTGTTCGTGAAGATCCTAAGGTATCCTCCACCTCTCCACTCACTATCAGCTCTAACTTACCCCCTTTTCCTTGCAGGTTGGAAAAGACAAGGAAAGTAGAGAGGGAAAAGGAACTTTTGGATGTATTCAGAAAAGTAGAGATTAACATCCCCCTACTGGATGCAATCAAGCAAATACCGAAATATGCCAAATTTCTGAAGGACCTGTGCACCCACAAGAGGAAGCTAAGGGGAGATGAACGAGTGGCGGTGGGAGAAAACGTGTCAGCTATACTCCAGAGGAAGCTCCCACCAAAATGTGGAGACCCAGGTATGTTCACCATTCCCTGCAAGATAGGAGGTACTCCAATTAGGAAAGCAATGTTGGATTTGGGGGCGTCAATTAATGTTATGCCCAAGACAATCTATGCATCTCTAAATCTTGGCCCGTTAAAAGGCACAGGCATTATAATCCAACTTGCAGACCGTACCAATGCTTACCCGGAAGGGTTAGTTGAAGATGTTTTGGTACAGGTCAATGAGTTAGTTTTTCCTGCAGATTTCTATGTCCTAGACATGGGGGATGAAAGGGCACTAAATCCGTCTCCTATTCTGTTAGGTAGGCCATTTTTAAGCACTGCTAGGACTAAAATAGATGTAAATGAGGGTACCTTGTCGATGGAGTTTGATGGGAAAATTGTAAATTTTAATATTTTTGAGGCGATGAAGTACCCAGATGAGACTAACTCTGTTTATGCTTTAAGTGTTGTTGAGCCCATTGTACAGGAAATATTTGAATTGGATGGGGTTGATGCACTGGCAGTGGCATTGACCAAACATCTTGAGTTGGGAGCAACTCTTGATGTAGAAATAAATGATGAGCTATACCACGCTGTTGGAGCACTGCATTCGCTCCCACCAATTTCCCCAAGGTATGAGCTTACTTCTGTTTTTGTACCAGAAACTCAGGCAAAATTGTTGCCTTCTATTGTGCAGGCGCCTGAGTTGGAGCTCAAACCTCTCCCAAAGCATTTGAAGTATGCTTTTCTCGGGGACAATGAGACACTGCCAGTCATCATATCGGCACACCTGTCACCAAGGCAAGAAGATAGACTAATTCGTCTTCTCCGAGATCATAAGGAGGCGATTGGGTGGAGTGTAGCAGATATCAAAGGAATTAGCCCCTCCTTATGCATGCATCGAATCCGGCTTGAGGATGATGCAAAGCCAGTTAGACAAGGGCAACGGAGATTGAACCCACTAATGATGGAAGTGGTCAAGAAGGAGATACTTAAACTCCTAGAAGTTGGAATAATTTTCGCCATCTCAGATAGTCCCTGGGTGAGTCCCGTGCAAGTAGTCCCGAAAAAGGCGGGAGTAACAGTTGAGGAGAACCAAGAGGGTGAGATGGTCCCGGTGAGGAAACCCACAGGATGGCGTCAGTGCATTGACTATCGGCGTCTGAATGCTGTGACAAAGAAGGACCACTTCCCTCTACCTTTTATTGATCAGATGATAGAAAGGTTAGCTGGCCGTGTCTATTACTGTTTTCTTGATGGTTTCTCTGGTTATTTTCAGATCGTAATAGAACCAGAGGATCAGGAGAAGACTACCTTCACCTGTCCCTTTGGTACATTTGCCTACCGGAGGATGCCTTTCGGCCTCTGCAACGCCTCAGCAACTTTTCAGCGGTGTATGGTAAGTATATTTTCTGAATATGTAGAAAAAATTGTTGAGGTGTTTATGGATGATTTTAGTGTGTATGGAGATAGTTTTGATGAATGCCTTGATAATTTAGCTTTAATTTTGAAAAGATGCATTGAGACAAATTTGGTTCTAAATTGGGAAAAATGTCATTTCATGGTGGATCATGGTATTGTTTTAGGGCATGTAGTGTCGTCCAGAGGTATAGAGGTAGACAAGGCAAAAGTCGATATTATCTCTGCTTTACCTTACCCCGCAAGTGTGCGGGAGGTGCGCTCCTTTTTGGGTCATGCAGGGTTCTACAGGAGATTCATAAAAGACTTCTCGAAAATTGGAGCGCCCCTGTTCAAGCTGTTGCAAAAAGATGTAGCATATGACTTCACCGAGGAGTGCAAGGTGGCATTTGACAGATTGAGGGAGTCATTGACATCACCACCTGTTATCCAACCTCCAGACTGGAACCTCCCATTTGAGATAATGTGTGACGCGAGTGACTATGCAGTGGGAGCGGTGCTGGGGCAACGGATTGGCAGAGCTGCACATGCAATCTACTATGCGTCGAAGGCGTTAAATGGAGCTCAGCTCAACTACTCTACCACAGAAAAAGAATTGCTAGCTGTGGTTTTTGCATTAGAAAAATTTAGACCTTATTTGTTAGGTGCAAAAATAATAGTTTTCTCTGATCATGCAGCCTTGAGATACTTGATGACGAAGAAGGATGCTAAACCAAGGCTCATCAGATGGATCCTGCTTCTTCAAGAGTTTGACTTGGAGATTAAGGATAAAAGTGGGGCAGAAAACTTAGTCGCTGATCACTTGAGCCGCCTGCTTGCTCATAAGGAGGAGCCACCATTGAGGGAGGCGTTTCCAGATGAGCAACTATTGGCCATTGACTCGTCTACTCCCTGGTATGCCGATTTGGTAAACTTTCTAGTGACTAATCAATTGCCTGCAGGGTGGCCAAAGGCTAAGAGGGACAAGTTGAAGAGTGATGCCAAGTATTACATTTGGGACGACCCGTACCTTTGGAGACAGTGTTCAGATCAAGTGCTCAGAAGGTGTGTAAGTGCAGGTGAATTTCACTCCATTTTAAATTTCTGTCATTCGTTTGCATGTGGAGGGCATTTTGGGCCCAAACGAACAGCTCGCAAGGTGTTGGAGAGTGGTTTTTACTGGCCTACTCTGTTCAAAGATGCTTATTTATTCTGTAAATCCTGTGATAGGTGCCAAAGGGTGGGGAATATTTTTCGTAGGGACCAAATGCTTCAAACCCCCATGTTGTTTGTTGAAATTTTTGATGTTTGGGGGATAGATTTTATGGGTCCTTTTCCCTCATCTTTTGGTTTCCTATACATTTTACTTGCTGTGGATTATGTGTCTAAATGGGTGGAAGCAAAAGCCACCCGTAATAATGATTCTAGAGTGGTTGCAGATTTCTTAAAATCTAATATCTTTGCCCGTTTTGGAATGCCAAGAGCTGTGGTTAGTGATAGAGGGACACATTTCTGCAACAAGACTATCACTGCCTTGTTTCGAAGATACGGTGTACTGCACAAGGTATCCACACCGTATCACCCGCAGGCAAACGGTCAGGCCGAAGTGTCAAACAGGGAAATCAAGTCGATCTTGGAGAAGATGGTGCGTCCGGACAGGAAGGATTGGAGTTTAAAGCTAGAAGACGCACTATGGGCTTATAGAACCGCGTATAAGACGCCAATTGGGATGTCTCCTTATAGACTTGTTTTCGGTAAGGCTTGCCATCTCCCCGTGGAGTTCGAACACAAGGCGTTTTGGGCAGTGAAGCAGTGCAATATGGGATTAGATGAAGCAGGGGCCCAAAGGAAATTGCAGCTACAAGAGTTAGAAGAAATACGAAATGAGGCGTATGAAAATGCCACGATCTATAAGGAGAAGAGTAAAATCTTTCATGATCAGCAGGTTTCTAGGAAAACTTTTGTAGTGGTGCAAAAAGTCCTCTTGTACCACTCAAGGCTTAAACTTTTTCCCGGTAAGTTGCGTTCTCGTTGGATTGGTCCATTTGTCGTTTCTAATGTGTTCCATTTTGGTGCAGTGGAGATCCAAAGCTTAAAAACGGAGAAAAAGTTCGTGGTGAATGGCCATCGCCTAAAGCCTTATTATGAGGGATTCGCTTTTGAAGAGGGAGGAGTTGTACACCTCCAAGATCCACTTGATTTTGCTTGAGGGTCTTGGCTATGTCTAGCCAAAGACATTAAAGAAAGGCGCTGTTTGGGAGGCAACCCAAGACTATTTGTTTTAGTTTTCATGCATTTTTGAAGTTTTAGTTAAGTGTTAAGGTCAATTAATGGTTGGATGTTTGGTGGCAGGGAATTAGTGTTTAGGCGTGCCCGCGCCAGGTGGTCACGCCTGAAGAAAAGGAGATGCTCGCTCAGGTTCTGCGACCTACATAGCAGTTAGACGTGCCCACGCCAGTTGGTCACGCCTGACGGAGGAAGTGTTCGCTCAGGTTCTGCGGACCACATAGCAGTTAGACGTGCCCACGCCAGGTGGTCACGTTCGAGGGGAGGAAATGTTCGCTCAGGATCTGCGAACTCCATAGTAGTTAGGCGTGCCCACGCCAGGTGGTCACGTCAGAGGGAAGAAATTTTCGATCAGGATCTGCGGACTCCATGGCGGTTGAGCGTGCCCACGCCAGGTGGTCACGCTAAAAAAAAAAAAAAAAAAAAAAAAAAAAGTGAAAAGACCAAATTGCCCTTGAAAAAAAAACAAAAAGGAAGAAAGGAAAATTTTCAAAGGACCCGTAGCCCTACTCCTTCTTTCTTCTTCTTTCTTTTTTTTTTCCTTTCTTCTTCTTCCTTCTTTTCTTTCTTTTCTTCTTTTCGTTCTTTTGCTTGGTCCGCCGCCGCACCACACGCCGTCCATCGCGGTCGCTGCACAGCCGCGTCTCCCAGCAGCGCGAGACCGCGCGCGCCTGCCGCCAGCCCATCGCGCCGTCGCCTGCCTCGCCCAGCCTCGCCTGCCGCGCGCTAGCGCGCAGCCAGAATCAGACCGCGCGCGTCCTCTTGCGCTGGTCCAGATCCACCCAGCAGCAGCCGCAGTCTGGACCACAGC